>NC_074665.1:42730675-43030675 GCF_029448725.1 Salvelinus fontinalis | reverse complement strand
AGACAGGCCAGTACATCAGGAGACGTGGAGGAGGCCGTAGTAGGGCAACAACCCAGCAGCAGGACCGCTACCTCCGCCTTTGTGCAAGGAGAAGCACTGCCAGAGCCCTGCAAAATGACCTCCAGCAGGCCACAAATGTGCATGTGTCTGCTCAAACGGTCAGAAACAGACTCCATGACGGTGGTATGAGGGCCCGACGTCCACAGGTGGGGGTTGTGCTTACAGCCCAACACCGTGCAGGACGTTTGGCATTTGCCAGAGAACACCAAGATTGGAAAATTCACCACTGGCGCCCTGTGCTCTTCACAGATGAAAGCAGGTTCACACTGAGCACGTGACAGACGTGACAGAGTCTGGAGACGCCGTGGAGAACGTTCTGCTGCCTGCAACATCCTCCAGCATGACCGGTTTGGCGGTGGGTCAGTCATGGTGTGGGGTGGCATTTCTTTGGGGGGCCGCACAGCCCTCCATGTGCTCGCCAGAGGTAGCCTGACTGCCATTAGGTACCAAGATGAGATCCTCAGACCCCTTGTGAGACCATATGCTGGTGTGGTTGGCCCTGGGTTCCTCCTAATGCAAGACAATGCTAGACCACATGTGGCTGGAGTGTGTCAGCAGTTCCTGCAAGAGGAAGGCATTGATGCTATGGACTGGCCCGCCCGTTCCCCAGACCTGAATCCAATTGAGCACATCTGGGACATCATGTCTCGCTCCATCCACCAACGCCACGTTGCACCACAGACTGTCCAGGAGTTGGCGGATGCTTTAGTCCAGGTCTGGGAGGAGATCCCTCAGGAGACCATCTGCCACCTCATCAGGAGCATGCCCAGGCGTTGTAGGGAGGTCATACAGGCACGTGGAGGCCACACACACTACTGAGCCTCATTTTGACTTGTTTTAAGGACATTACATCAAAGTTGGATCAGTCTGTAGTGTGGTTTTCCACTTTAATTTTGAGTGTGACTCCAAATCCAGACCTCCATGGGTTGATAAATTTGATTTCCATTGATAATTTTTGTGTGATTTTGTTGTCAGCACATTCAACTATGTAAAGAAAAAAGTATTTAATAAGAATATTTCATTCATTCAGATCTAGGATGTGTTATTTTAGTGTTCCCTTTATTTTTTTGAGCAGTGTATATGGATGAGGAGTGACTGAGCGGCTAAGGTGCAATCGATAGTATAGAATAGATAGTGTAGGATACAGTATACAGTACATACAGTTGAAGTCGGAAGTTTACATACTCTTAGGTTGGAGTCATTAAAACTCGCTTTTCAACCACTCCACAAATGTCTTGTTAACAAACTATAGTTTTGGTAAGTCGGTTAGGACATCTACTTTGTGCATGACACAAGTCATTTAAGTCATTTTTCCAACAATTGTTTACAGACAGATTATTTCACTTATAATTCACTGTACCACAATTCCAGTGGGTCAGAAGTCGACATACACTAAGTTGACTGTGCCTTTAATCAGCTTGGAAAATTCCAGAAAATGATGGCATGGCTTTAGAAGCTTCTGATAGGCTGATCGACATCATTTGAGTCAATTGGAGGTGTACCTGTGGATGTATTTCAAGGCCTACCTTCAAACTCAGTGCCTCTTTGCTTGACATAATGGGAAAATCAAAAGAAATCAGCCAAGACAAGTCTGGTTCATCCTTGGGACCAATTTCCAAACGCCTGAAGGTACCACGTTTATCTGTACAAACAATAGTCCGCAAGTATAAACACCATGGGACCACACAGCCGTCATACAGCTCAGGAAGAGACGCGTTCTGTCTCCTAGAGATGAACGTACTTTGGTGCGAAAAGTGCAAATCAACCCCAGAACAACAGCAAAGGACTTTGTGAAGTTGCTGGAGGAAACAGGTACAAAAGTATCTATATCCACAGTAAAAACGAGTCCTATATCGCCGCCCAACAAGGAAAAAGCCACTGCTCCAAAACCGCCATAGAAAAGCCGGACTACGGTTTGCAACTGCACATGGGGACAAAGATCGTACTTTTTGGACAAATGTCCTCTGGTCTGATGAAACAAAAATAGAACTGTTTGGCCATAATGACCATCGTTATGTTTGGAGGAAAAAGGGGGAGGCTTGCAAGCCGAAGAACACAATCACAACCGTGAAGCACGGGGGTGGCAGCATCATGTTGTGGCGATGCTTTGCTGCAGGAGGGACTGGTGCACTTCACAAAATAGATGAAATCACGAGGATGGAAAATTATGTGGATATATTGAGGCAACATCTCAAGACATCAGTCAGGAAGTTAAAGCTTGGTTGCAAATGGGTCTTCCAAATGGATGTGACCCCAAGCATACTTCCAAAGTTGTGGCAAAATGACTTAAGGACAACAAAGTCAAGGTATTGGCGTGGCCATCACAAAGCCACGCCAATACCTTGAGATTATTCTGACATTTCACATTCTTAAAATGAAGTGGTGATCCTATCTGCCAGCTGGTCTGTGCATGCTGTGAGGACGCGGCTAGGGATGCCATCTGGGCCGGCAGCCTTGTGAGGGTTAACACGTTTAAATGTTTTACTCACGTCGGCCACGGAGAAGGAGAGCCCACAGTCTTTGGTTACGGGCCGCATTGGTGGCACTGTATTGTCTTCAAAGCACGCAAAGAAGTTGTTTAATTTGTCTGGAAGTAAGACGTTGATGTCCGCGAGGGGGCTGGTTTTATTTTTGTAATCCGTGATTGTCTGTAGACCCTGCCACATACGTCTTGTGTTTGAGCCGTTGAATTGCGACTCCACTTTGTCTCTATACTGACACTTTGCTTGTTTGATTGCCTTCCGGAGGGAATAACTACACTGTTTATATTCGGCCATATTCCCAGTTGCCTTGTCATGAATAAATGAAGTTGTACCTGCTTTCAGTTTTGTGCGTATGCTGTCATCAATCCACGGTTTCAGGTTATACACGGCTGTGACAATAACCAAGGAGAGTTCTCTTGGGAGATAATATGGTCGGCATTTGATTGTGAGGAATTCTAGGTCAGGTGAACAAAAGGACTTGAGTTCCTGTATGTTGTTACAATTACACCATGAGTCATTAATCATGAAACATACACCCCCGCCCTTCTTTTTACCGGAGAGATGTTTATTCCTGTGCACTGAAAATCCCGCTGGCTGTACTGACATGTCCCATGCTAGCCATGTTCCTGTGAAACAGAATATGTTACAATCCCGGATATCTCTTTGGATAGCAACTCTTGCCCTGATTTCGTAAACTTTGTTAACTAGGAACTGGACATTAGCGGGTAATGTACTCGGAAGCGGTGGGTGGTGTGCACGCATCCGAAGCCTCACTAGAAGACCGCTCCGGCACCCTCTGCTCCGGAGGCATTGTTTTGGGTCGGCCTCTGGAATCAGTTCAAATGCCCGGGGAGGTGCAGACAAAGGATCCGCATTGGGAAAGTTGTATTCCTGGTCATTGTGCTGGTTGTGCTGTTAAGTTGAAGTTTCTCTGATATCCAATAGTTCTTCCCGGCTGTATGTAATAACACTTAAGGTTTTCTGGGCTAACAGTGTAAGAAATAATACATAACAAAATACTGCACAGTTTCCTAAGGACTAGAAGCGAAACTGCCATCTCTATCGGCGCCATCTTAGTTCATTCATATTGCTCTATATTGTTCATATGTAGGCCTAGGTATGAACGTCATACACGACAAGTGAAATTCCCTCAGGGAAAATAATGTTCTAGCTAAATATATACTTGTTCATGTAGAAATGTGAGGGAAGACAATACGAAAGTGGAGTCAATCAAGGTCATTCGGTTTCGAATTAAGCTTCAGAATGTTACTTGGTAATTTACACTGAACAAAAATATAAACGCAACATGTAAAGTGTTGGTTCCATATTTTATGAGCTGAAATAAAAGATCCCAGAAACCTGACTGGAGTTCGGCGCCGTAGCCGACATCAGTGAGCAATTGCTCACCTTCGATGGCCACTGGCATGCTGGAGAAGTGTGCTCTTCACCGAAGAATCCCGGGTTTCAACTGAAGGCAGAAGACAAACAGTGTGTATGGCATCGTGTGGGCGAGCGGTTTGCAGATGTCAATGTTGTGAACAGAGTGCCCCATGGTGGTGGTGGGGTTATGGTATGGGCATGCATAAGCTACGGACAAAGAACAGAATTGCATTTTATTGATGGCAATTTGAATGCACAGAGATACCGTGACAAGATCCTGAGGCCATTGACGTGCCATTCATCCGCCGGCATCACTTAATGTTTCAGCATGACAATGCACAGCCCCATGTCGCAAGGATCTGTACACTATTCCTGAAAGGTGAAAATGTCACTGATCTTTCATGGACTGCATACTTACCAGACATTTCACCCATTGAGTATGTTTGGGATGCTCTGGATCAGATTCAGATCAACTTTATTATTCCACCAGAGGGAAATTCATTTGGTAATGTGTTTAAAAACACAGTACATAAAACATGAAAACACAGAAGCGTATTGAAAGTGCTGGAACCTACTCATTCACAGTAACAGTGCAATATGCTGTATACTCAAGGGACCAACAAACTATCCATTGTACAGCCTAATGGCTGTTGGAATAAAAGTCCCCATATCTATCTGTTTTGATCATCCTTTGAATAAGTCTCTTTCCCCTCTTCCGGCTGCTGCTGTGACTGAGATTTAAGGGGAAGGGGATGGGTTCTGTCCGGTAAAATGCTTTCAAGTTTGGTGGATGAGTTTTGTGTACAGGTGTCACGTTCTGACCATAGTTCTTTTGTGTTTTCTTTGTTTTAGTGTTGGTCAGGACGTGAGCTGAGTGGGCATTCTATGTTGTGTGTCTAGTTTTCCCGTTTCTATGTTTGGCCTGATATGGTTCTCAATCAGAGGCAGGTGTTAGTCATTGTCTCTGATTGGGAACCATATTTAGGTAGCCTGTTTTGTGTTGGGTTTTGTGGGTGGTTGTCTTCTGTCTTCGTGTGTCTGCACCAGACAGAACTGTTTCGGTTTTTCACATTTGTTGTTTTGTATTTGTAGTGTTTATGTTCTTTATTAAACATGATGAACACTAACCACGCTGCGCTTTGGTCCTCTCCTTTGTCCACAGAAGAAAACCATTACAACGGGTTGGTGGCTGATTCTTGATCTAAGCTTGACTTGGTCTTGCATGTTTCCAAACATGCATATCAGACCAAAGGACAGCCCACAGATTTATAGAACATTTGTAGGATATGGCAGTCGACATTAAAATGATTCAGTTTGCGTAAAGAAATATTCTGTTGCAATTTCTTTGTAAGGGCACAGTCACTGAATTTCAGTTTATTGTCTATTTTGATTCCCAGGTATTTATGTGGTCACTCTATCGACTGATTCCCCATTGATCTTCGTAGGGGGTAGTGCAGTTTTGTTCCTTCTAAAATTAATTTCCATCTCTTTTGTTTTCTTACCGTTAATTTCAAGAAAGTTATCTGCGCACCACTGGATGAATTTGGCAGTTCCTCTGTCTAAACCCTGAAGGAGGCTTGGTCTAGGTGGAGGAAACCCACAACAGTGGTGTCATCTGCGTATTTAAATCATTTTCAGAGGCTTGTCAATCGTTTGTGTACAGTGTGTACAGTATTGGTGAAAGTACACAACCTTGTGGGTCTCCCATATTCACCGTTCTTGATGTAGAGATGGCGGAGATAAACTTTACTTGTTGAGTACGGTACACAAGGGAACTATTACTCCACTTGATCAGTAGAGAGTTGACACCCAAATTCACCAGCTTATACACAATTAAGTAGGGTTGGATGGTGTTAAACGTGCTACTGAAGTCAACGAATAACATTTTCACTAGGCTATCTGCCTGTTCTAAGTGTTCGTACTGCCTGTTCTAAGTGTTCGTACTGCCTGTTCTAAGTGATCATAGGTACAGATGTCAGGGCTACAGGGCGGAAATCGTTATTTTCTTTTGGCCTGTTGTTTTTAGGTACTGGGACATTCAGCGACTTATTCCATACGTCTGGAATTATCCCACTGTCCAGTCACAGCTGGAACAGGTTCTGGAATGGTATTGCGAGCTGGTCAGCGCATGCCTGAAGTGCCTGGCTGCTGACGCTGTCTGGACCATATGATTTTCGTGGGTTGACACATTGAAAGTATTGCTTGACATCATTCACAGAGATCTGTATATCAACAGCTGGTATGCTGTCTATACTATCCAGGGCCACTTTCTGCCGCGATGTAAAATCACACATAAACCTACAATAGAAACTGTTCAAATCATTTGCAAAATAAGGTCATTTTCATCAGTCATACAATGTCTGTTTTGTTTGTAGCCTGTGATGGTTTGTAGCCCTTGCCAGGCTTTCCTACTGTCATTGTCCTTAAAAAGGTTTTCTAATTTGTCTTTGTATGCTGCCTTGCACTCCTTCATTTTGCTTTTGAGTCTCCTCTGCATATTTTTCCTTTCCTCTTTACTGGCACCTCATTTAAAGACTTGTTTTTTTCTGGTTGAGGGGCTCCCAATTTACCCACGATTTATTTTTGGGAATAACGAGATCTTCACAGAAACGGATGTACTCAGAGACAGTATCCACTGCCTCCTCCAGGTCATGGGCTCTGTCTGTCAAGGCCGCCCAGTCAGTGGACTCTAAACAGTCCTGGAGGGCTTAAGTAGCTTCAGGAGTCCAGTTTTTAATCTCCACCTTTTTAGCCTTCTCTCGCTGCAGTCGTGGTTTGTAGACTGGGATGAGCTGAACCATGTTATTAAGATCCGAATCCCTGAGATTGGGTAGTGCCTTGGAAGAATGCACACCTGCGATGTTACCATAACAAAGGTCCAGACAGGCTTCATTTCGGGTAGGACATGTAACACATTGCTGGTATGATGGTAAATGTCCAGATAGACTGCACATGATAAAGTCTCCCATGGTCAGCTTTACCGCTTCGGGTGACTCTGTTTAAGCCTGGGATACAAGGTCATGGATCGAGTCGGCAGCTATTTGGGTGCCGGGGGGGAGCAGTGTAAACAATGAATTGTCTGGCCTGATTTAATTCAAATGGCAGGTAGTATGGCCGTAGTTTAATGTCTGTAGTACAGACCTGGTGCTTAGTTGTAATATGGGCAGGATTGCAGTATTTCTCATTGATGAACGCAGAAACTCCTGCACCTTTTCTCTTACCGGAGTTGACGTTTCGGTCCATTCTAATGATTGTGTAGGCCTCCAACTCCACAACGGAGTCGGGATCCTGTTCCGTAAGCCAGGTCTCCGATAGACAGATCAGGCAGGATTGTCGGTACTCTGAGAGGTATTGGATACAAGCCCGTAGCTCCTCAGTCTTATTCCTTACGCTTTGTACATTGCCATGCATAATAGATGGAATAGGTGTTCTGAAGGGTTGTTTTTTTTAAATCCGATTCTGAATTCTTCCTCTACTGCCAATCAGTATGTTGATTGTATTGATTGTGGTATTCCATTGTAGTGTAAACTTTCAGCAAAGGGTCAGAGATTATGACATTATGACGTTGCAGCTCGCTGTATCCATTGAGGACAGTGGTGTAAAGTACTTAAGTCAAAGTACTTTAAAGTACTACTTAAGTAGTTTTTTGGGGTCTGTACTTTACTATTTATATTTTTGACAATTTTTACTTTACTACATTCCTAAAGAAAATATTGTACTTTTTACTCCATACATTTTCCCTGACAACCAAAAGTACTCATTACATTTTGAATGCTTAGCAGGACAGGAAAATAGTCAAATTCACACACTTATCAAGCAGTGGTCATCCCTACTGTCTCTGGTCTGATGGACTCACGAAACACAAATGCATCTCTTGTAAATAATGTCCGGAGTGTGACCCTGGCTATCCGGAAATTTTTAAAACAAGACAAGTCTGATTTGCTAAATAGTAGGAATTTTAAATAATTTATACTTTCACTTTTGATACTTTAGTATTTTTTTGCAATTACATTTACTTTTGATACTTAAGTATATTTAAAGCCAAATACTTTTACACCTTTACTCAAGTAGTATTTTACTGACCAACGTTCACTTTTACTTGAGTAACTTTCTATTAAGATATCTATACTTTTACTCAAGTATGACCATTGGTTACTTTTTCCACCACTGATTGAGGGTTAAGTCGACAGTTTGTTTGGTACGTTTCACAAAAAAAATGATTAAAACTAACAGCCAAAGTACTGCTATTTGCCTCGTTATTATCTATCTCATGTAATACCACTAAAAACTTGGTAGATTGAGGTGGATTGCAACTTTAAAACACTTTAAACAAAAAAACTAACACGGAAGGGACACGTACGACAGTGTGTTCCAGTTCCCCCCAATATCCAGCAACTTCGCACAGCCATTGAAGAGGAGCGGGACAACATTCCACAGGCCACAATCAACAGCCTGATCAACTCTATGCGAATGAGATGTGTCGCTCTATAGGAGGCAAATGGTAGTCACACCAGATACTGACAGTTTTTTTTTTATCCACGCCCCTACCTTTTTTTTAAGGTATCTGTGACCAACAGATGCGTATCTGTATTCCCAGTCATGAGAAATCCAGAGATTAGGACCTAATGAATTTATTTCAATTGACTGATTTCCTCATACGAACTGTAACTCAGTAAAGTCTTTGACATTTTAGCATGTTGCGTTTATATGTTTGCTCAGTGTAGTTACCGCTGACAAACAAATAAGCCCCGTTCAGCCACTTCTAGCCACATCTACTGTAGTCCCAGGCAAGTTATTGGAGTCCAAACATTGTTTTAAGTAAGATATGTATGGGGCAGCCTGGGTGGGGTAGAGATGGGGGTGGGGGACTAAGGCGGTCACTGTCCTCCCCTAACTGTCTCTCAAGATAAGAGACAAAACCCCAAGTGCCACACATATTCAGTATTGTGGTCTCTCTCTCTCCGCTCTACAATGACTGATTCAAACCTTCCGTAAGTTTAATCAAGTAACCTATTTTACGCTTGATGTACTTTTAATCCTAAAAGGAGGACACTTTTTCAATTATGGATGCCACGTGATTTTGTATGTGCTGTTGGGTGTTACTACTATTAACAGTCAAATAATACTGTTATTACAGTAGGCAATACTGATAGAGATGTCGCGAGCTAAAGCATGACGGTGCAATGCATCCGACTTCAATGTGTCAATGTTTAAATTGTGTCCCTGCATGTAAATGAATCATTAGTATTCTATTGTTGTCATTTTTATTTTAGTGACAAGAACCTGGGGGAAGAAAATAGTGGCGGTCTGAAAAAAAGGAATAAGAAGAAGAAGAGCAAGGAGGATGCCTGGAATCTTGATGGACCCAAAGACCCGTTTGCTATGGTGCGAGGGTGTGTGTGTGTGTGTGTGTATGTTTGTGTGTGTGCGAATATGTGTTAACTGTGTACGTTGTGATCCTTAAATATGAGAAAGAGAGTACTCTGAAAAACAGCACGCTGAGGCCTCCCACAAATGCTCTCATAAAATCGGATCTAGAATCAGATCACCCTACCACTATTCTAACCCTAACCATTTGGACGAAAATAACAGCTGACCCTGTACCAGTGCCTAGAGTGATCAACACTGTGGGTTTCTCCCCAGCTGGATGCTCTCCCGGAGGAAAAGCAGCAGGAGATCCAGAGGGCCCTGCACCTCTTCTCCCTGGGCAAGGGCCTCCCGAGGACCCTGGAGGAGGCCAGCAGACGCTCCTACCCCTTCTGGGACACCCAGCCAGTCCCCAAACTAGGTATGGTATATGTATGGTACCCAAACGTGTTGTATAGTACATGGTTGATTCAAGACAGAGTAAAAGTTATGAGATTAAAATAACAAGCCAATGTAAACCAGCAATGCTATCCAGAACCCTTTATTTATCCCTTTATCCATCTCTCTCTCTCTCTCTCTCTCTCTCTCTCTCTCTGTCACACTCCAGGTGACGACAATTCCACGACCCATGGTCCTATTGAGGTGGATAAGGCCAGTGTTCGTGAGGAGCCTTACAGTCTACCACAGGGGTTCAGTTGGGCCCCCCTGGATCTGGGGGACCCTGCTGTGGTGAGTGACACTTCTCCCCTTCCTTCCTTACTGAGGCCTTAGCTGTTGTTGGATGCTGTCACTCTTTTGTTTGTGAGCGTGTTTGCATGTTATGGCTCTCTCTCTCTCTCTCCAATTCATATTTCAATTAAAACTCTATTGGCACGACTTTAAAGATACAACAATATTCCCAAAGCTAATAGATATATTTAGTCAAAGTAAAGCTAACCGTATGTTAATAGTAAACATTGGATTTGATTCAATTGGGTTCAATCGATGAATCAAACGAAAACACTCTCCCACTCTGGCTACCCTTCTCTACCGTCCCTCTCCAGCTGAGGGAGCTGTGTGCTCTACTGAATGAGAACTATATGGAGGAGGATGACAACACCTCCAGATTTGACTTCTCCCCTGAGTATCTGCTGTGGTGAGTGAAGTTTACAGCACCTGAATGTATCTTTGTTTTGGTCTGTAGATAAGCCAACTAACTATTAAACTATCCAAAATGCAACTCAAGTAGGTGGGTAGTTAATTGTGTTGAAAAAACATTATTTCCCTCTCTCTCTCTCTCTCTCTCTCTCTCATCCCCCCTCTCCTCTAGGGCCCTGTGCCCCCCAGGTTGGTTGCCCCAGTGGCATTGTGGGGTAAAGGTGAACACCAATCAGAAACTAGTGGGCTTCATCGCTGCTGTGCCCACTAACATCCGCATATATGACACGTGAGTCAAAAGTGGCCATCCGTTTTCGACGGATACAAAATCTCTGTGTGGCTGAGCCCAACTCAGTGGTTAGATGCAACTATTGAGTGAAACAATGTAGTAGCATTGTTGAATACAGAAAGTCTGGCCCCCAGGCTATAAAATATTCATTATTGCATACGTTATAATAATACAGTAGTAAACAAAGCATTATGTCATAAGCTTCTTGCTAGACGCCCAAGTAAACATGGGTATAGCCTGGGTGTCATGACAAAATGTGTTCCTCACAATGAATGGTTCCCTAGGGAGAAGAGGATGGTGCAGGTCCACTTCCTGTGCGTCCACAAGAAGCTGCGCTCCAAACGAATGACCCCGGTGCTCATCAGAGAGATCACCAGACGGGTCAACCTGCAGGGAGTCTGCCAGGCCGTCTACACTGCCAGCGGGGTACTGCCCAAACCTGTGGCTACCTGCAGGTAGGTGCTACACACACATACACAAATGTAGACACACACTCAGACACACACAATATATAGACAGACTTCAAACTAGAAAGACTTGCTGAATACACGAGTTAGTCCAAAAAATATCATTTTGTTTCTCTTCTCCTGTTTACGCCCATTTCTATCGTGTGTGTACATGTTGGCAGGTACTGGCACCGCTCTCTGAACCCACGCAAGCTGATCGAGGTGAATTTCCCCATCTCCAGCCTGAGGGGCAACATGACCGTCCAACGAGCGCTCAAGCTCAACCGCCTGCTTGAAGTTAGTGTGTGGCTGGTGCCCCCCCTGTGGCCAACACAATGCAACTACTACCAGACGCACTTAAATACACTGCAATCACAATCTCATCATGTGTGTACCATGGCTTGATAGTGAAAACTGGAATTGACCCCAATCCTGCTCTTGCTCTCTCTTTCCCGTTCTGTCAGGCTCCCAAAACAGCAGGTTTGCGGCCCATGACAAGGGGTGATGTGAAAGGGGTACACATGCTCCTTCAGGGGTACCTCAAGAAGTACCACCTGACCCCCGTCCTGTCTCAGGAGGAAGTGGAGCACTGGTTGCTACCACGGGAGAATGTGATTGACACCTACGTGGTGGAGGTTGGTGACCTTCCAATACCTTAGTCAGTTAGGCAAATTATTATTGTTCTCCGGGCTTTGGCAGTCCCTTAAAGCTGAAAACCACAATAGGCTAAACAGTGCCAATGGCCGCCCCAGGCACATTTGTTATTGTTTTTGTTTTGAGGAAATGAGAATCCAGCATTGTGGTAAATAAAAAATATATTTGTTGTTCTCCCGCATGTTGAAATGATGTGAAATGATGTCGGAGGGGGGAAAAAACGGTGTTTGTTGTTTGAAATAACACTTTTACTGCTGTAATATCGCAAAGGGACGTGGCAACTTCACCGCTATGGATTACAGCTTTAAAGAGTGACTGAACGCACCGATTCTGCATGTGTTTCTCTGTTGCTCATTAAGAAAAACAAGATATCAGTCTTGGGGGTGTGGTTCAATGGGGCAGTTACTGATGTTTGTCCCCCATGAGACACCATTGGAACAAAGCCAGTATTACTTCTTCAAAATAGCCCGAATGAATCTAAGATAACTCAAGAAATCTGTGATTAATTTAGTTTTTTTGCAGAGGAGGAGGTTTTAAGTGGCACAATTTTACATCTGGTGTTTGGTGCAGTATTTCTCAAGTAATAAAATGCATGACCTGTTGTCTTATGTAAACAAAGTCAGAGTCACTGTCTGTATGTTCTGTGGTAGGAATGGATAGAGGCAATCACCACAGCTGTGTATCATGCGTTAGAGGGAAAGTGAGCATTGTCGAAATCAAAACCGAACAGTCATGACTTGAACTAACTCACAAAACGTAGTTTTGGATAAGACTGACCTTATGAACAAAATGATTTACACGTTGTAGTCAATTTGACACGAGAATACATTCTTCTGACTAAATTCGATGCCACATAGGCCATATCAGAAATGTTGTTTATTGCCTTCAGTTGAGCTTCAAATCCTACGACCAACAGAGTTTACTTAAAGGCCCAGGGCAGTCAAAAACGTGATTTACCTGTGTTTTATATATATTTCCACACTATGACGTTGGAATAATAGAACATTATGATAATACCCTTCTAGTGTAAGAGATGTTTGAAAAGACAAAAAAAGTGTTGGCCTGCGTAAATTAGCTAATAGACCAATAAGAAAAAGAGTTCCCAACCTATCTGCCAATAACAGGTAGTTTTCAATTTCCCCCTATTCTTATTAAGTGCAGGTAGTCCTTCCATGTTTCAGTCCCCTTTTCTTCTCCAATGAACACCACCCTGTTTCCCTGGCACAGAGCTCTGCTGGTGTGCTGACAGACTTTGTGAGTTTCTACACCATGGTGTCCAGGGTGCTGAACCATCCGGTACACAAGGGGCTGAAGGCAGCCCATTCCCTCTACTGTGTCTCCTCCTCCACTCCACTGCCTGACCTCATGGAGGATACTCTGTTCCTGGCCAAATCTGTGAGTGTGTGTGTCTGGGGGCCAACGTTTATGTGTCTGCGGGTAAACCTGTGAGTGTGTGTGTGGGCGCCAAAGCTATAGCAATGACTGTGTGAGGGCCAAATCTGAGTGTGTAGGGGCCACAAATCAAATCAACTGTGCGAGTAGAGGGGTCAAAGCTCTGTGTGTGTGTGTGTGTGTGTGTGTGTGTGTGTGTGTGTGTGTGTGTGTGTGTGTGTGTGTGTGTGTGTGTGTGTGTGTGTGTGTGTGTGTGTGTGTGTGTGTGTGTGTGTGTGTGTGTGTGTGTGTGTGTGTGTGTGTGTGTGTGAGAATGAGTGACGAGTGAATGAGTTTATTCATACTGTATCAATCCCCTTGGCTAAATGCTCTTTCTCTTTCTGTCACCTCTGTTTCTCTGTGATACAGAAAGGCTTTGACGTCTTCACTGTTCTGGACCTGATGGAGAACACTTCTTTCCTGGAGAAGCTCAAGTTTGGCATCGGGGACAGGAGCCTACACTACTACCTGTACAACTGGAGATGTCCCACAATAGGCCTGAAAATGGTAACTATCACTGCAGTATCTGTTATGAACCTACCCCTTAAGCGGACTCTTAAAATCCTTACTTCTAGAGGTCATTTGGAAAGGCTTACCTTACCATAACTCACGTGGTACATATACATTGTATATAAATGGATTGTAATTATGTTGATGACAATGATGATTGTACGTACCGGCAATCCCAACCGGAAAGAAAATCGTGTTTACAAAAAATATTTTAAAAGCTATATGGATTGATAGGTGTAAATCCATAGAGTTTGTACTGAGGAAAATAAATTAGCAAGAATTATTTATTATTTTGACAGGTTGGCTTGGTGTTGCTGTGATGTCCATGACCACTGATGGGTGAAGACGGTGGACCAATCCAGGGTTTCCTAAACTCGGTCCTGGGGCCCACCCCTGGGTAAACATTTCGTTTTTCCCTAGCCCTACACAGCTGATTAAAATAATCAAAGCTTAATGATGAGTTAGTTATTTGAATCAGCCGTGTAGTGCTGGGGGAAACACTGGACCAATCAACCAGCAAAAGCATCTGAGCCGTCTATTTAAATTTGAACTTTGACCTGCACTACTATTTGTTCTGAGGCCTTAACTGATGGCTAGGGCACAGATAAGAGGGCCATAAATACTAACCAACCCAGATGAATACAGCAGGCAATGACAAACAATGTTATCTCAAACGCACAATAAACACAAATGATGGAAGTGACACAAAAATGAATAAAGTTTCCATGAGTTAAATGTATTGAAGTCTTACAAGTATGTGGCAAAATGGCTGCATTTTGATTGTGGTTGTGATTCTAGACCAAGTTCAGCATCTGGGGGGACAGGGGAGAGCATGTAAAACTTAGGAAACAGAAATGTCTAAGACTTCAAACATGTATTTGCAACAATCCCAAAGTCCTTCCCAATGGGCAAAGCTGGTTGGGATAATGTCCTTTCAACCAGCTTTCAAGGCTAGTTTCTATCTTGCTCTTATGGAACATTCCATGGCTAAACAGGATATCAATGAGAAACAACTCTCTCTTGAATGTCTAAAGTATCCATTTGCTGCTATGGAAAGAAGTAAGAGTGCTACTAACCTTGTGCTGCTTTGGCGGTATGGGCTGTTCAGGGTACTTCAACAGTCTGTTCACATAACCTCTTGTGACCTAGAAAAGATCACTGAGATGAGGGTTTCATTGTTATTTGGGACTAAGCTGTGGTGGCAAGTTGGCAACTACATACACTACCGGTCCAAAGTTTTAGAACACCTACTCATTCAAGGGTTTTTCTTTATTTTTTACTATTTTCTACATTGTAGCATAATAATGAAGACATCAAAACTATGAAATAACACATATGGAATCGCGTTGTAACCAAAAAAGTGTTAAACAAATCAAAATATATTTTATATTTGAGATTCTTCAAATAGTCACCCTTTGCCTTGATGACAACTTTGCACACTCTTGGCATTCTCTCAACCAGCTTCATGAGGTAGTCAACTGGAATGCATTTCAATTAACAGGTGTGCCTTGTTAAAAGTTAATTTGTGGAATTTCTTTCCTTCTTAATGTGTTTCAGTCAATCAGTTGTGTGGTGACAAGGTAGGGGGGTATACAGAAGATAGCCCTATTTTGGTAAAAGACCAAGTCCCTATTATGGCAAGAACAGCTCAAATAAGCAAAGAGAAATGACAGACCATCATTACTTTAAGACATGAAGGTCAGTCAATACGGAACATTTTAAGAACTTTGAAAGTTTCTTCAAGTGCAGTCACAAAAATCATCAAGCGCTATGATGAAACTGGCTCTCATGAAGACCGCCACAGGAATGGAAGACCCAGAGTTACCTCTGCTGCAGAGGATAAGTTCATTAGAGTTACCAGCCTCAGAAAATGCAGCCCAAATAAATGCTTCACAGAGTTCAAGTAACAAACACATCTCAACATCAACTGTTCAGAGGAGACTGTGTGAATCAGGCCTTCATGGTCGAATTGTTGCAAAGAAACCACTACTAAAGGACACCAATAATAATAAGAGACTTGCTTGGGCCAAGAAACATGAGTAATAGACATTAGACCAGTGGAAATGTGTCCTTTGGTCTGATGAGTCCAAATTGGAGATTTTTGGTTCCAACCGCCGTGTCTTTGTGAGACGCCCTGTGGGTGAACGGATTATCTCTGCATGTGTATTTCCCACAGTAAAGCACGGAGGAGGAGGTGTTATGGTGTGGGGGTGCTTTGCTGGTGACACTGTCTGTGATTTAGTGCTACATCAGATGACTTGGCCTCCACAATCCCCTGACCTCTACCAAATTGACATGGTTTGGGATGAGTCAGACCGCAGAGTGAAGGAAAAGCAGCCAACAAGTGCTCAGCATATGTGGGAACTCCTTCAAGACTGTTGGAAAAGCATTCCTGGTGAAGCTGGTTGAGAGAATGCCAAGAGTGTGAAAAGCTCATCAAGGCAAAGGGTGGCTATTTGAAGAATCTCAAATATAACATATATTTTGATTTATTTAACACTTGTTTGATTACTACATGATTCCATTTGTTATTTCATAGTTGTGATGTCTTCACTATTATTCTATAGTAGTAAAAATAAAGAAAAACCCTTCAATGAGTCAGTGTTCTAAAACTTTTGACCGGTAGTGTACATTCACACAAACACTACTAGTATTGTGAGATAGAGAGACTGCAGTACAAAATATATCTCATTCTCTCTCCCTCTGTCACACACACACACACACACACACACACACACACACACACACACACACACACACACACACACACACACACACACACACACACACACACACACACACACACACACACACACACACATACTTTGTAGCCGTCCAGCCATGTCTTGTGGTCGTAGACTGACTTAGTCATGTTGATCTTCTTTAGAATGGCCTGGTTCTCCAGAGAAATCTTCACCAGCTCCCTGTTCCTTAGGTCTGCGCTCACACTGGACACGCAATGGGGAAACTTACATGAGATTACATTGTCTCTGTAACCATAGAATACAATGTGTAAGAGGGTTTATAACCCTGTACTAAACATTTATTAAGTATGAACACACTGGAAACACAATGGGAAGCTTACATGAGAATACACTGTCTTGAATAGGTGTTACCTTAAAATGATATATTATATTATATTTAATATAGTTTATAACCCTTTACAGTTTATTAACTATCTTTTAACTTCATATTCACTGTTTCACAGAACACAGTTTGAGAAAGGGGCATTCTCATGCCAACCACATATGAAAACCAAACTCTCAGCTAAGTATCTAATCAATCAATTGATTAAGGCAATCAATTCTAGTAACTTTCATGATGGAAATCCCTCGTTTCATAACATTCAACAATATTCATGTCATGACGTCAGTGAATATTGTTGCATTCGCAAATCTCAGGCTATGTTCAAGTTAATAAAGAATAGTGAAACACTGGTGTTGGTATACATAGATATGACTTATAAAGATATGATTCCCATTCATAATGGGGACATAGGTACCCTAATGTGACGTGTTCCCACCTGGGTTTGGGCTGGTACTTGTTCCAGTTGTCCAGGCCTCCTTTGGTGCCCATGGTGCGGGCGATCCTGGACACCAGCAAGCGGTTGTCCCTCTCCAGCTCCATCAGACGCTCCTGCTCCATCTGACAGGGACATTCAGTGTTTCCTCTACCATTATTATACTATTTGGATAGTCAAATAGGGGTGAGTTTCCAAAAAAACAAAGATCATCTTTAGCATTAAGATCATTGTTTGTCAATTGCCTACCATGATCTTAGCGCGAAAGAGGATCTTTATGTTTTGGGGAAACCGACCCTAGAACACAATAGAATAGAATAACATAGAATAGAACATAGTAGAATGGTTCTAAAGGTACCAGTGCCACTCTACCTGAATCTTTTTCATCTTTAGATGACAATGCAGATATGTGCTGGGTGCTTTGTTGTCAACCATTTGTTTAGCTGTAAGACATTAAAATATGTTAGTAACAATATTGAATGGAAATAAATTCACTTGACAGATTTCGGGAAATATGGGGATACTGGTTTTCTTGGAATAACAATGTTTTTATATGACACTACTACAGGTGTGATATTAGCTGCCTAAATCACAATGCACTCAACTTCTTATGTTTAAAACACATTCGTGAGAAAGATGTGTCCTAGCATATGAATCAAATTAGCCTTACTTTTCTGCATTCTGTCCATGTGATATTTGTAGTGTTGGCCATCCCACATTTTTCTCAAGTTATTGTATTGTCCAGTGGTCCCAACAATGGCTGGGAATGCCAAATAATCCGCTCTGTTCATTGCTTTATTTAGATAGCACCAGTCCACTCGAAAGTAAACAGTCGTCAGCTTAAACAGCATCAAAATTGATATTCAAATGTATCAGAATCTTCATTTGGAACCCGTTGACCAAATATTCCACGTTTGCGCTATTATGACACACTTCATTGTGACCACAGACGCGCGCAAGGCTTCATATTTTTGCCCTGTAATTCCGATTGGAAAGGGGGAGGGGGATACCTAGTCAGTTATACAACTGAAATGTGTCTTCCGCATTTAACCCAACCCCTCTGAATCACAGGTGCGGGGGGCTGCCTTGATTGGTTTGCGTACAAATTGTTTTACGTATGGTAGACAAACATTTGGAGTTGTTCTCCAAATGTTCATCAGCCTACATACCTTTACGCACAACCCAAATAAATATGCACGTACATCGAAATAGGCTGTCGTTTTCAGGCGGGCAATGTGATAAAATTACATCGTGGAACATATAGGGCAAATCCATATGTATATAAATGTTTGCTCATGGTTCATAGAAGAAGTGGTCAGAAAGTGACTTTTTGGACCTGAATGCCGAAACGGTCAGGCGATAGAGGTGCTCAAAGTTAATCTATTTTGCATACCACACCATCAGCTTTGACTAAGGCCTTGAGGTTGATATGTAAAGCTTATTAAACCTTTTAAGGTCAATTTTCGCTTAAAATGACATACCAAAATCGAACTACCTGTAGCTCAGGCCCTGAAGCAAGGAAATGCATTTTCTTGTGACCATTTGAAATGAAGTTTGTGGAAATGTTAAAGGAATGTAGGAGAATATAACACATTAGATCTGGTAAAAGATAATACGAAGCAAAAAAAAAAGTTTAACTTTTCATATTCAAAACTGTGCACTCTCCTCAAACAAAAGCATGGTATTATTTCACTGTAATAGCTACTGTAAATTGGACAATGCAGTTAGATTAACAATAATTTTAGCTTTCTGCCAATATCAGATATGTCTATGTCCTGGGAAATGTTCTTGTTACTTACAACCTCATGCTAATCACATTAGCCCACATTAGCTCAACCATCCCGCAGGGGTTAAAGTGCAGAGATCCCATCAAGAGCAGTGTGCGGGTTTCTTATTTTTTCTCATCTTTTTTCACATACCAAACCATGCCATGACACATCCATGTCTTCATCAGTGGAAAAGAAAAACAGTTGAGTTTTATATAATTTAAAAGCTTACAAACAAGGTTGTCAAACAATTTATAATTTCTTGAAAAACATGTTTTCAAATAAAAACAGATTTTTTTGTAGTTTTACCTTAAACATTACTTACAGTGGCAAGAACAAGTATGTGAATCCTTTGGAAATACTTGTATTTCTGCATAAATTGGCCATAAAATTTGATCTGATCATCTAGGTCACACAATCAGTGGCGAAACTAGAGTTTTATACATGGGGTGGCCAAGGCTACTTCAGGGGGTCCATACACTAATGACAGAAAATGTGTGTGTAATCCTAACCTGGCATCTAAGGAGCATGAAAGAATCCTATGATTGCTGATTAGAGGTAGAAGTGATAATTCACTTATCCCAAAGTTCTTCAATGCAGATAGTGTGGTCCAAGGGTTACTTCACTAGAATTCTTGAACATACTATGAATAGACAGCGTCTCTACCTCGGAACGGCAGCTCTCTCTCTCTCTCACACACACACACACACTGTACTGTACTCACCTACTGGAGAGACTTGGGTCACTCTGTTTTCATGAATATATAATCTGGGTTGAACATCCAAAATATTTTCAGCAAATAATGCTCAAGCACCAAGGAGATAACACATTTGTGTGTTACATAAATTGCATAGTTTATTTACAACAACAACAAAAAAACACTGCAATTTGACATACCAGGTATCAAGCAGAAATGGACTTGAAAAATATAAATCATTTTGGTGCCCATCAATATTACAAATGTACAGTATATTTATGCTCATATATATCATGTTAACTAATAGCAAAGAAAAGTTTTGGAATTGGCCAAACCAAATTAAATCTGTATGACATGATACCCTTTGGATTTATCATTTTAGAATGTCAGTGTACTAACTAGTACACAGTGCAGATTTTAATCATGACCAGAGGCACCGCCTAAGTGCCAAATTATCCTAGGTAGATTTAAAACAGCATAATTCTGCAGTGGTGAGAACTGGCTAAATGTTTCACAAACTCATCCATGTTGAGGGAGCGTGCCCTTCTTGACTCAACACTGAGAATTCCCAGGTGACTTAACCTGTCATCAACCATTGTTGTCCAAGGGGGGGGGATTAATCAGTTTTAAAGCTGAGAAACTTCTCTCGCAAGAAGCACTGATGACTGGTGTAACAACAGAAAGTCAAAAGAGCTCATGGAAGACCTCTTTCCTCATATTTTTTTTTTTTTTGTTGCTCCTTTGCACCCCAGTATCTCTAGTTGCACATTCATATTCTGCACATCTATCACTCCAGTGTTTGATTGCTAAATTGTAATTATTTCACCACTGTGGTCTATTTATTGACTTACCTCCCTAATCTTACTACATTTGCACACACTGTATATAGACTTTTCTATTGTGTTATTGACTGTTCGTTTGTTTATCCCATGTGTAACTCTGTGTTGCACTGCTTTGCTCTATCTTGGCCAGGTCACAGTTGTAAATGAGAACTTGTTCTCAACTGGCCTACCTGGTTAAATAAAGGTGAGATATATTTTTTTTTAAATAAATACGTTTCTAGAAACACAACAAAGCCAAGGAGAGTAGACGGTCTGTCCCTTCCACTTTTCTCTCTCCTATCAAGAAGCCGCTTGGCTTGATGAACCTCGTGTTTGAGGTCCTCTAATTCTGACTCAAAGGTCTGAGCAAAGGCAAACAGAGGCTCCCCATTCAAGAATGTTGTACTCTTTGGGTTGAGAGACTGGATCCCCATTATCACGCAATTCTTCTTTGAAAAAACGCCTCTGCAGCTCAGCTGTGAGACTGTCAAGCCCCTGATAAAAGATATCTCTTTGGAAACTCACCATCGCTTTGGTCACTATTTTTATGTCCTATAGTGCTCATTATCAATGAGTCGTGAAATCTTAAGCTTGTTTTAGGCTGTATTTTACACACTGTTTGTACACTTATTTTGCAGTGCTCTGCAATCTCTTCAACCTCCTTCCATAGTTCTCCAAAGTAACCCTCACTTCTGTAGTCATGTGATGTGTCTGTAAGGGCACCTACTAGATCCACAGCTCTTGCTAGGTCAAGAGAGCTTTATTGGAGTATGTCAGAAAGACATTTGGCATCACCAAGCACTTTACAAAAGACAACCAAAAGTCCTATGAAATGTAAATCTATCCGAGAAAGAAGGCCCCTTGCCTCCACTGATCTATCACCACTATTTTTAAGTGTGATATCCTGTAGCACTCCCAGAACTGCTGGAAGCCTCTCCCTCAGATTACGGCAGTAGCTCACAACTAAAGACATTTGTTATTTTTTCTTTAAATATTTGGTTTCATCTGCAACTACACTAAAAACGTCACTTTCTTTTACTTCTCTTATGATTTCCCTTTGTACCATCTCAGCTAAGCCCTCAAGAACATTGTTCTGGATTTGGTGGCTTGTGTACTTAGCATTGCCACATGCATGCATACTTTTCTCGATGAGGGGGTCATGCTTTGCTATTTCTTCTAAGATTGTCAAAATATTACCCTTGTTGTGAGAGTCATCAGACTCTCGAGGACCTCTCTGCTCTATATTTTGCATGGCATTTAATAGGAGCACACCTGCAATTGTTTTAATGTAAGTACAGTCTTTCTCCACTTTCTTTTTCCGGTCCTCATTTATGACATCTAACATTGATGAGTTGCTGTCAATAGCACTTTTATGCTGATTCCAAGCATACGTAGCATTGATATGATGCTCTGCCTTCGAATGGAGCTTAAACCCAGAATCTTTAAACAGCACTTTTTTCCAGGTACAAAAACCTGACTGTGACGTGAAGGTAGATTCAGGTGTACTGGACAGAGAAAAATGCCTACAGGTGAAACAATAAGTTGAATCTTGATTTACAGAATATTCAAGCCATGAATTATCCTCCTACCAGGAGCTGTTGAAAGTCCTGGGAAATGTTTTCAAACCCGGCTGTACAGGACCCTCTTCTCTGGATCTTGAAATGTCTTAAATACACCTTAAATGATTTGTCATATCTCTACACATGTCCTTTTGGGTGCTTGATGCATTTGGGAGGGGCTCGATGACATCTCCTGGCAGATCTGGCTCACTATCTTGCTCAAAGCCAGAGGTCTCTGTGTCATCCCTTGATACATCTATTACATTAAAATAACACAAGAACCATTAGTGCATAATCACAATAAAAATGCCACAGCCATCAAAACAAGAACACACATGAATCAACAACCAACATTTTAAAGTGAGGCTTAATCTGACAAAATAATCTATTACAAGCTGAAGCTAAACGTAAATTCTTAACTGGTAGATGCTCTGATCTGGTGGTGGTAGACTTGGTCCTTGTGAAGTCTGACCACACTGACTCTGACTAGCCTCAGGTAAGGAGCTGCTCTGGGGTCCAGTGGTGATGCAAGGGATGGGGTCTGTTTGCACCTGATCTGCCTGTTTGTGGTTCTTTAAAAATAAGTCTGATATCCCTCCCTTTCTTTTCATGTTTAATATACCCTATGCAAAAATAAGACAGGACATGGTTACATCTAAGGATCCAATTACCTACATTATAGTCCAATCTCAATCTTAACTACAAATCCCCATTATCATAACTGTACCTTAAAATCAACTACCAGCCTAAGTTACTCGTTAGATGATGGCTAGCCCTACTCTGCAGTAAGTAACTTAGCTAGCTATAATTTCTTACACCTTTACGATAGCAAACAGGCTGCAAATTGTGGTAATATTTTGAGTAACATTAACAGATTGATAATAACAATTGTTCGTTTTGAGTTCAAGTATGAAAATCTAACTGAGTTAACGTTAATGGATTTCAAATGGCTGAATACTGACAGCTGTAGCCTACAAGTTAGCCCACATTAGCTAAACATTCGTATACTGTAACTTACGACACTGCAAATTATATGCGTGTATTACTAGCGCAGAGGTAAACATAATGTTTGGTTCCCAATTTAGCCTATCTCTCTTATCTGATGAACTGTTTGTTAACGGAGCCAAAGGTCTAACGTTAACTTACACAGCGACTCAACTTCCGTAAAAGTTGTTCAGGAAACCTAAACCGATGCTAAACCTTAAAATTTACTTCAAATATGATGCTTTCGCCAATCGCGAAAAGAGCTTGTGGAGCTGTGAAAATATTCTATCTTTTTCTTCTGCATGTTCTTCTTATTCTTATTCTTCTGTATCTCTCAACCAACGTTAATGTTCTCCCGTCCTCGTCCTCAATTTTGATAAATGTGCTGCCGAATGTCAAAATAAATGCTTATTTCAACAAGAGGTGAAATGAGATGTCAATCAGCATCAAACTGCCAGTAGCGAATTCAATTTTGGCGTGGCACCCGGAGTGGCCAAACAGATATCAGGGATGTCCAGCGCAATCCCAGGTACCCCTCTGGTTCCTCCCCTGACAACATTAGACAAACAGTCTGCTTTAAACTAATAACACACGAACAATTATACGTTTTCATGTCTTTATTGAACACACTGAGTAAACATTCACAGTGCAGGGTGGGAAAAGTATGTGAACCCTTGTATTTAATAACTGGTTGACCCTTCTTTGGCAGCAATAACCTCAACCAAACATTTTCTGCCGTTGCGGATCATACCTGCACAACGGTCAGGAGGAATTTTGGACCATTTTTCTTTACAAAACTGTTTCAGTTCAGGATAATTCTTGGGATGTCTGGTGTGAACTGCTCTCTTGAGGTCATGCCACAGCATCTCAATCGGGTTGAGGTCAGGACTCTGACTGGGCCACTCCAGAAGGCGTATTTTCTTCTGTTGAAGCCATTCTGTTGTTGATTTACTTCTGTGTTTTGGGTCGTTGTCCTGTTGCATCACCCAACTTCTGTTGAGCTTCAATTGACGGACACATAGCCTAACATTCTCCTGCAAAATGTCTTGATAAACTTGGGAATTCATTTTTCTGTTGATGATAGCAAGCTGTTCAGGCCCTAAGGCAGCAAAGCAGCCCCAAACCATGATGCTCCCTCCACCATACTTTACAGTTGGGACGGGGTTTTGATGTTGGTGTGCTGTGCCTTTTTCTCCAAACAACTCAACTGTAGTTTCATCTGTCCTCAGAATATTTTGCCAGTAGCGCTGTGGAACATCCAGGTGCACTTTTGCAAACTTCAGACGTGCAGCAATTTTTTGGACAGCAGTGGCTGCTTCTGTGGTGTCCTTCCATGAACACCATACTTAGTTTATTGTTTTACGTATCGTAGACTTGTCAACAGAGAAGATAGCATGTTCCAGAGATTTCTGTAAGTCTGTAGATGACACTTTTGGATTCTTCTTAACCTCATTGAGCATTCTGCACTGTGTTCTTGTAGGAATCTTTGCAGGATGTGCTGAACTTTCTCCATTTATAGACAATTTGTCTTAATGTGGACTGATGAACATCAAGGCTTTTAGAGATACTTTTGTAACCCTTTCCAGCTTTCTGCAAGTCAACAATTCTTAATCTTAGGTCTTCTGAGATCTCTTTCGTTCGAGGCATGGTTCACATCAGGCAATGCTTCTTGTGAATAGAAAACTCACATTTTGTGAGTGTTTTTTATGGCAAGGCAGCTCTAACCAACATCTCCAATCTCGTTTCATTGATTGGACTCCAGGTTAGCTGACTCTGAATTCAATTAGCTTATGGAGAAATCATTATTAGCCTAGGGGTTCACATACTTTTCCAACCTACACTGTGAATGTTTAAATGATGTATTCATTATAGACAATAAAAATACAATAATTTGTGTGTTATTAGTTTAAGCACACTATGTTTGTCTATTGTTGTGACTTAGATGAAGATCATATCAAATTCTATGACCAATTTATGCAGAAATCCAGGTAATTCCAAAGGGTTCACATACTTTTTCTTGCCACTGTATCTAAAAACTGTAAACTCAGATATGTTTTATACTAGCATATGTTGTAGTTTAGAGCCTACTTTACATAATCTGATGTTTTTGTGTTGTGCCTGCAATCGTTAGAGACACAACATGCTCTTGAATACAGGGTGGATGTCATTTCAATCATAGAAATAGGATTAATAGAATGGACATATCCATTCAGAACACGGCAATTTAGCTGGTACACCATTGAAATTAAAATGTTATCAAATTTTTTACTTCTAATTACTACCTCTAAGATGGCCACCTGCCCACCCACCATCCAATGTCAATTTAAATGGTCATGTCTATTCTATTATATATAGGCTATTTCTATGATTTCAATAGGCTTCCTATGGAGGATTGACAGTATAATTTAAAACAACAGATATTCCCATTCAAGACAACATTCTTTGATGTGTGAACTTCCAACCATCTATGTGGTACCATTTGAAAGTCAAGATTTCTATTTTATTTCCATTTTAGTACATTTATCAGCCAAAACATGACGCCCACACAGTATCTGTTTCGTACTATCATACAAATAACAGCAGAAGGTGCTGTTTAAATGAAATGGTATGCATACATACTAGTAGTAGGTTTTATGGCTTCTATAAAACTCAATCTATTGCATACTGTTGGTATGTCTGTGTGTGTGTGTGTGTGTGTGTGTGTGTGTGTGTGTGTGTGTGTGTGTGTGTGTGTGTGTGTGTGTGTGTGTGTGTGTGTGTGTGTG
This sequence comes from Salvelinus fontinalis, assembly GCF_029448725.1. Taxonomy (NCBI): domain Eukaryota; kingdom Metazoa; phylum Chordata; class Actinopteri; order Salmoniformes; family Salmonidae; genus Salvelinus; species Salvelinus fontinalis. The sequence goes on along the minus strand of NC_074665.1, from coordinate 43,004,806 downwards.
TGTGTGTGTGTGTGTGTGTGTGTGTGTGTGTGTGTGTGTGTGTGTGTGCACGTGTGTTTGAGAGAGGAGAGAGATAGAGAGAGAGTATACAGCTTGAAAAAAGACAGGACTGGTGCATCATGTTACACAAAATCACATAAGCATACTTGATAGGCTAGCAAGCACTCTTTGACGCAATATTCTGACTTGATTGGCCTCTTTCAACTGATGCAACTTGAAGTTGCATCATAGAGAATTTCTATGGCAGAAGTGGATGCTGAGTTCGAATCAAGCAGCGCGCCGAGCAAAGTTGGTGAAGACGAATGTTCTGTATGGACAACAGTAGTAGCGAAAACTGGAACAAAAAGGAAATTGGTTAAAATTGGAGTGGAGGATGCGTGTATGAATGATAATGAATCTCTTTTGTTGGGATGCGTTTGTTGAGTAAGGATGCATATGTGGGAAACCCGTTTGAGGTGTTGAAAATGGTGAAGTATGCACTGGGAAAAGTGGAGTCTCTCAGAGTGACCAGGAGTGGTCTTATTCAGATTCATTGTATTTCTGAAGAACAAAGGAAGATTGCAGTGAGCCTCAAAAGAATCCAAACAACAGAAGTTTTGTGTTTTGAACTTGGGAGTAGAGCACCCGCCAAAGGAGTCATCTCAGGAGTGACGACGGATGTTCAGGTTGAATACCTGAAGAAAATTCCTGGTGTAGTTAGTGCCATGCATCTGACCTGTTGGGTGAGTGGAGAAAAATAAGAACGTCTGTCAGTCCTGTTGTTTTTTGACAAAGAGCAAATACCTACGCATGTAAAGCTTGGTTATGTAAGATACGCTGTAAGAGCGTTCGTCCCCAAACCATTGCAGTTTAAGAATTGTAAAGGATTTAGCCAAGTTTCAAGTGTGTGCAGACGGACAGAGTATATTGAAGAACGGTTTGTAGAAGGACGCCAGTATTGCAATTGTGGTGGGAATCATGATCCTGAGTTCCTGGAGTGAGCTGTCAGGGTGAAGGGCATTGAGGTGGCGAAAGTTAGAGCGATCAATTGAATCTCTTATGCGGAGGCGATTAAAATAATTGAGAAAACAAGTGATGCTAGTGAATATATGGTAGTGGAGGTTCCCTCCCAGGTTCGTTTATTTATTTATTCCTTTGGTAGGTTTTTTTGTCTATTTTATTCAATTTTGGGGAATCCTGTTTCCACCCCGCACAGTAGGTGGCAGGATGCACCTAGAATTGTGCGATCGCCAATATACCATAGAAGAAGAAGTAGAATATGTAGTGGCTTATACGCGAACAGCAGGAGTGGGCGGGCTTTCAAGTTTTGAAGCTATTGGAAAGTAAAATACACACAGCACTTCAAAATCGTAGGGCACTGGGTAGGCTTTTAGCACCCGATCTGGTTGTGTATTTGGAGTTTCTCATCAACACTTGCAAGTTACTGTGGGAAAGCCACTATCCTATATGTAGGATATCGTCGTAGGATTTAGTTAACAACAGTTGAAGCCTGTTGCCTCCCGCTGTTGGACAAAACGGCATTTGCATTGCATTTTCATTCGCTCTAGCTACAGTTTCAGTGGACTTGGAAGTTTAAATCCTGAAATTTTGCTTCGCAAGCTTGCAAGCTTCCTTTCGTGAATTAAATTCGAAAGACAACCCACCTGGCCGTTTGGTAACTCGTTCAACAAACTGCAGCAGAAGGGGAATGTGGTTTGTTGACGATAGCCAATCCTTCCGTTGGCTGTTCTCCAATTGAAAAACAGGTATGTAGGCTAGATATTATGTAGCAATGTATCTGTTTTGAAGTTACGCGCGGGTTTCATGAATGAATATATAACACATTTCACGCCGTACATTCATTGAGTTAGTCATTTTCCTTCATTGTAAACCATTTTTCTATAATTACATTTGCCATTTTCCAATCAAAAACACGTCACCAAATTACATGACTACAAACACTGCACGGTAATTTAGTGTTTCTTAATGTTGCCAGTTATGTTCTAGTAACTGTTCTGTGATATTGAAAGATGTCATTCAATTGCCTGAAAGACAAGTATTCTGCATAGATTTTTCAGGGAGGTAGGCCTAGTGCTGTAGCCTACTTAGCTGATCTGTATATATATAGGTGGGTGTGTGTATTTTGTGTTACGCTCAAAGATCAACTGCTCACTCAGATTGATGTTAAGGGCAAAATTGTGGTGTAGATGGTGGGAGGGATGAACAGTAATGGGTCCAGGGCTCCTCAACCTATTTTTTTTGTAGTAACATTTTATAATGAATTTCCTACAATTCTACAGTTTCGAAAAAAAACATTTAATTAACCTTTACTTAACTAGGCAAGTCAGTTAAGAACAAATTCTTATTTACAATGACGGCCTACCAGAAGGCAAAAGGCCTACTGTGAGGATGGGGGCTAGGATTAAAAATATAGGACAAAACACACATCATGATGAGAGAACTAAGACAACAACAGCATGGCAGCAACACATGAAAACACAACATGACAACAACATGGTACAAGCACAAAACATGGTACAAACAGTGTTGTCAGTTTCGGGAAAATACCTGGGTAATTGAGCACTCAGCTCACCCAGGTGCTTCGCTATATCACATTTGACATTGTCCATAAGCTTGAATTTATTTGCACACAAAAAAAATCATACAATAATGGAAAGACCTGTGTGTTGTCCTTGTTAATGCAGACAGAGAAGAGCTACAATTTCTTAATCATAGCCTCAATTTTGTCCCTGACATTGAATATAGTTGCGGAGAGTCCCTGTAATCCTAGATTCAGATCATTCGGGTGAGAAAAAAGATTGTGTGAGGAACTCGTCATCATGCAAGTAGTCAGACAAATGAAAATTATGGTCAGTAAAAACTTTAAGCTCGTCTTTCAATTTAAAGAAACATGTCAATACTTTGCCCCTTGTTAACCAGCACACTTCTGTATGTTTTTAAAGCGTTACATGGTCGCTGCCTGTATTGCATAATGCAGAAAATACACGAGAGTTCAGGGGCCTTGCTTTAACCAATTTTTGCTGTAGTGTCCCAAACATCTTTCAAGCTGTCAGGCATTCCCTTGGCAGCAAGAGCCTCTCGGTGGATGCTGCAGTGTACCCAAGTGACGTCGGGAGCAACTGCTTGCACGCGCATTACCACTCCACTATGTCTCCCTGTCATGGCTTTTGCGCCATCAGTACAGATACCAACTCAACTTGACCATCAAAGTCCATTTGATGTCACAAAGCGGTCCAGTACTTTAAAAATATCCTCTCATGTTGTCCTGGTTTTCAGAAGAGGATGTCTTCCTTGACCCCCCCCCCCTTAAATGTAACGGGAATATACCAGGAGCTGTGCCAGGCCCGCCACGTCTGTTGACTCATCCAGCTGTAATGCATATAATTCACTGGCTTGTATGCAAAGCAGTAATTGTTTCAAAACATCTCCTGCCGTGTCACTGATGCGTTGTGAAACAGTGTTGTTTGATGAAGTCATTGTCTGTATAGTTTTTGGCCTTCTCCCGCAGCATTGTCCCAGCCATATCCACGGCTGCAGGAAGAATGAAGGCCTCCACAATAGTATGGGACTTGCCTGTACTAGCTACTTGGTAGCTCACTATATAAGATGTTTCTAGCCCCTTCTTATTAATGTTATCTGTTGCTTTTATACATGTCTTACTACTCGACAGTCATCTTTATTCTGGCTCAAACTCCCTTGACTTATTTTTCAAATGGTCATGTTTCGTTTCTTAATGTCTGCGCAAGGGTGAAGGTTTCCCACGAGAGATTAATGGTTAATGTGATTGGATGTTAATTATTTGACTAGGCTACCTGTATTTGACATTGTGTTGTTTTTTCGCCGGACACTAGATGTTTCACCGCCAAAAATACAATTAAACCAAGGCTACTCAGCGCCCCCCCCCCCCAAAAAAAAACCTCACCCAAATGTATAGCCACGTTGGAAATTATAAATGTACTGTTTGAAAATGTGAATTAATAAAATGTCCTTCACATTTTTATTTGCGTACCACTTCCCCAGTTTTGGAATACCTGGTCTACCGTATCAAAAGCTTTGGCCAAGTCAATACAAATAGCAGCACAACATTGCTTACAATCAAGGGCAATCGTGACTTCATTTAGGACCTTTAAGGTTGCGGTGACACATCCAGTTTGACATGACTTATGCCTTTTCTTGAGGGTTATATTTTGTTATATATTTTGAAAACACAGTATAAGTGGAAGGATAAGTCGCCACGATCACTAATGGAGGTATTTCAAGGCAAATATTATGAAGACACAGAAGATGAAAGTTGAGTTGTATTATAATGATGCACACATGCATATTTAGAACAAGAACACACAAAATATGAAGACTGAGTTGTCCCTATATATATACCATGGATAAAGACTGACACTTGTTTCATTGTTTAAAACTAATTTCATGCAATTCTAAACATTCTTCCCTTTTGCTTTTGAAGTGTTCATATGCTAACATGCCCCCCCCCCCCCCTTCCCATCCCCCTTGGCTGTGCTTCGCCTGTGCTTAATGTTATAACATATTTACATAGTCTGGAGATTTGTGAGTCCTTGTGGCTTCCTTCTTTGTTTAGTTCCCATGCTAGTAAGACTATATCAGGTAGCCTACTGTGGAGATGTAGATCTAGTTAAGTGTTTTCTACACCCAGAACAGTTCAGTGTTTTCTACACCCAGAACAGTCAATCTATCAGATACTCAATGCATTGAGTAAGTAATATTTCACAATATTGTGTAAGTATCTGTGACTGCAATCAACAGAATTTTCCAACTGAATAACACATCACTAGTATGTGGCCAATTGGTCTTAACTTCTCACGCCACTATTCCATGTATTCTGCGTTTTGTATCAATACTGTCAAGTGCCAACTCTTCTTAACAGCTGCTAGACCAGTGCTCCATTGAATGTGAATGTCATTCACGCACCGCACTGTTGAATGGAGCCCATACACTGAATGAGCTCGACGTCATAAAAGCTACCTCTATTCTTGTTCCACCCACTGTATTGGCCTTGGCGGTGTGCCCAGAAAACTACCCTAAGTGTTTTGGTTGACAGAGCGTATACTTAGGAGTCTTGGAGAGCCTGAGTTCTCCTCAAAGCAAGGCAGAGACAAAATCTCTGCAAACAATGACTGCGAACGAGCAAGCAGGGGAAATTGTTCTTAAACACACCTGTGAAATCAAAGTTAAAGAAGCTAAAGATAAAACGGAACAAGAATGTGCTGTAGGCCAAGTTGTTTCATACTGTAGTAGTAAGATGTAACATAAGGCAACCATTTTGCCATAGGAGTGAAAGTTTGAGTTCCAAATGGAATGAGGCATGAGCTTAGTTGGCAAAATATTATTTTGGAATCAAGGCATTATCTGTCCATATAGCAGCTCCATGCAAACTGTGTGAAACAAGGTACAAGTAAGTGTAGTGTGTGTGTGTGTGTGTGAGAGAGTACTGTGCACAATGTGTGTGCAGGAGTTAGGCTGGTTTTGTGCAGTAAATTGCTGTCAAGCACTTGTGTGTTATGTCATCATGATGCTGTAGTTAAAGGTATGCATCGCTTTGGGCTGGATGTGCCTGTGTGTAGTTCATACATGCTGAATTACTCTCATCTCAATTAGCCACAAAATCCCAAGTTTGAAAGCAACTGTTTTATGGAAGCTGTGCTGTGGCATTTTACCTACATCTCCCCACATAGGCCAGCCCCCTAGACATTTGAGTTCTAGCCAGTGAGATTCAGCCCCTCGCCGTTTGAATGACCGCTAGTAAGAATCACACACAGACGAGCGAGAGGGGGAGCAATGACGTGGTGCACATTATCTGCAAATTGTTCTATTACTAAACTACCTTGATCACACTGCTATTACAATTCTTATTTTTACTCTGACTGTTGGTCGTTTTGTAGCTACACTGTGGATGTAATGGTATTTGAGGCAGACAAATTTTTATCATGGGTAAAGTAGACACATCTCTGACAGTACTAGTTATGTCACAACAAGCCTTCCAGCCATATCATACCCAACCATCGGCTGGAGTTAAGCAAGAAGGGGAGAAGAATGTTGATGGGTGTCTTGATATACCACATTGTGTTTGGGTAAAAAAAAAAAAAAAACCTAGTACATGCGCATACAAAGCCACGATTTCATAAAGACATGCTGCCCCAGAGAGAACATTCCAGCTCAAACAGCGGAGCATTTCCCAAGCAGGGAGCAGCACTCGTTTTCTCAGACTTTGTTTCTCTGTTTTACCCATCCTTTTATTTTGACCGTATAAATGGCATGGAGACTCCAAACAAGGTGACATTGACTGCATTGTTTGGCAGTTAAGTGGTAAGTGTCACCATCACTCAGCTGAACGTGTGACTGTGGTCCTGGGTGAGGTTGGGTTGCGTACACACGTATCTGTCACTCAACAAATGGGGGAATAGAGAGGATGAGGGTGGCTGGAGAGCCCTATGTTGGATAAAGCTTGGTTTGGTACACCTGAAGTGCTCCGCTTAGATAAGGGGGTATTGAATTTGTTTGATGTTGACAGCCCTCACTTTGCAAAGGGGTTGACTTGTTGCTCAAGCCATATTGCTATTGACACTGCTAACATTCCGGTCCCTGACAGACAATGTAAAAAAAAAAATAGGTTTTTGTGAGGACACTAGATGAAGTTAACACCTCTCCTTTGGGAGATTAAACCTGTCTAACCTCATCCACTAATATCCTTCATTCACATTGTATGACACAAGGTTGCAAAGGGTCGGAACATTTACATGGGAAGTTAAGCCCTGGAATTTGGGGAATTTTGCTTAAATTCATAAAAAAGGTTAGCTTATAAGTGGACCTTTTTTGTGGCATACACAAGGCAATTCTAGGTCTTGTGGCATATTTTGATTAAATTATCCCCAATTCAATGGAATTGCAACCCTCTGCATGCACAGTGAATTCTTCCTTCACATGTGCAGTGCACTCTTCCATCACATGTACAGCTGATTCTGAAGATCTTGCACACTAATGAGATGCTATTGAGCCCACATTACTACACTGCCTGAGACCAGGACTACATGCTTTCTGGTAAGTTTTGATTACAATATTGGGTGGGGTGAATATTTTATATGGCATGCATGATTTTTTTTGTCAACTAGTAAATAGTAGTCTACAGCAAAGTGTGTTTTAAATCATTTACAACTTGAATTTTTTTTCTGCTAGTTAGTTTTTGCTACCATGTGGGTTTTAGCTTGCTTGAGCCTGCTAAATGAGTGTTAATTCACCTGTTTCCATACATGTTTTATTTTAAAACATTTATCTTATGAAGGAGTTGTTTAATCTAACTGCTTAAGTATTTATCTGTATGTGGAATTAAACTTAAAATTGTAAAAAAGTTAATCTTTTACAGGAAAATGCCACTATCTGATGTATGTGAAGAATGCAACAAAGATGCAGAATCATCTGGCCAAGTGCATAAAGTTTCCTCAGCGCTCACAACAAGCAACCTCTGACAAAAGTCCCTCTACTTCTATTCGAGGTGAAAATGATGAATCAGACACCTTACACGGAACCCAAACCGGCTGCGCGCGTGCGCCATTGTGCATAAATATATTTTGTCTCCCCACAACAAACGCGATCACGACACACAGGTTAAAATATCAAAACAAACTCTAAACCAATTATATTAATTTGGGGACAGGTCGAAAAGCATTAAACATTTATGTCAATTTAGCTAGGTAACTTGCTAGCTAATTTGTCCTATTTAGCTAGCTTGCTGTTGCTAGCTAATTTCTCTAGGGATATAAACATTGAGTTGTTATTTTACCTGAAATGCACAAGGTCCTCTACTCACCAATTAATCCACACATGAAATGGTCAACCGAATCGTTTCTAGTCATCTCTTCTCCTTACAGGCTTTTTCTTCTCTGGACTTTATATTGTGATTGGCAACTTTCATAAATTAGGTGCATTACTGCCACTGACCTTGTCTTTAAGTCACATACCCACATGCCATCTCCTCATTGGTTATCTGCTTCTATAAAAGCTATGAGGAGATGGGAGAGGCAGGACTTGCAGCGCGATCTGCGTCAATAGAACTGACTTCTATTTTAACAATTGGCAATGCAGACGCTCGTTGGCGCACGCAATAAAATTATTTTGCAATGCTCGCGCACGTGACGCAACTGGTTAACCTCTGATGCTCACAGGCAATGTGCATTGGAAGAGATTTCAGAATCTTCTTCGCCCAGCATACACCCCTCCAACCAGACATGCTTGTTCTACTCATTTGCTGGATGCAGAGTTCAAGTGAAGGTCTAGCAAATCATAGAGAAAGCAGACTGTATTGCAATCATCTCTGATGGGTGGTTGAATGTTAGTGGCGAAGGAATAATTAACTACATCTCCACATCTCAACCAGTATTCTACAAGAGCACAGACACAAGGGACAACAGACACACTGGTCTCTACATTGCAGATGAGCTGAAGGCAGTCATCAATGACCTTGGACCACAGAAGGTATTTTCACTGGTGACAGACAATGCTGCAAACATGAAGGCTGCTTGGTCTAACATGGAGGAGTCCTACCCTCACATCTCACCCATTGGCTGTGCTGCTCATGCATTGAATCTGCTCCTCAAGGACATCATGGCACTGCAAACAATAAATACACTTTACAAGAGGGCCAAGGAAATGGTTAGGTATGTGACGGGTCATCAAGTTATAGCAGCAATCTACCTAACCAAGTAAAGTGAGAAGAATAAGAGCACCACATTGAAGCTGCCCAGCAACACCTGTTGGGGTGGTGTTGTCATCATGTTTGACAGTCTCCTGGAGGGGAAGGAGTCTCTCCAAGAAATGGCCATATTACAGTCTGCCGATATGGACAGCCCCATCAAGAGGATCCTCCTGGATGTATTTTGGGAGAGAGTGGTAAGCAGCCTGAAATTCCTGAAACCTATAGCAGTAGCCATTGCACGGATTGAGGGAGACAATGCCATCCTGGAGGATGTTCAGACTCTGCTTGCAGAAATGACAGTGAAGATGAGGCCTCAGAGTCTGATGTTCAAGAGGTGGACATTGAGGAGGTCCAGGGAGAAGACATGGAAGCCTGAGAGGAAGACGACCAAGGCTTTACTTCCTAGATTATCATTTTACAGATGTATGTTAAACGTTTTTGGGAGATGCGATGGATCCTTGGGGATCATTCAATATTCCCTTTCTTTTGGTGTTCAGTGGAATCATCCCATGTGAAGTCAACTCATTTTATTCAAGTTCAATTTGTAACTAAATTGTTCTGTCTCCATATGATATGGTAAATGTATCCAATGCAAAAAGATCTACATTTTAAATGGTATTAATATTAATTTGTGTGTATTTCCATTAATTCAAATATATTTCCACAACATTTTCACCTCTGACTATTCCCCAAAATGTGCAACCCGAATGACACCTGACAAAAACATTGGCTGGCTTTGATCCATTGCCATCAGGCTGAAGGGCCATTAGTGTACCTACATTGATGCAAGTATGATGTCAAGGTTGAATAGCTAGTAACTATACGGAACAAAAATATAAGTGCAACATGCAACAATTTCAAAGATTTTACTGAGTTAAAGTTCATGTAAGGAACAGTTAATTGTAATAAATTCCTTAGGCCCTAATCTATGGATTTCACATAACTGTGCAGGGGCGTAGCCATGAGTGTGCCTGGGAGGATGTAGGCCTCATCTACTTGTGACCTAGGCCCACCCACTGAGGAGCCAGGCCCAGTAAATCAGGCTTTATTACCGACCAATATACTACTCAGTATCATCAACTGTCTGGGTCACGATCCCGCAGGTGAAGAAGCCGAATGTGGAGGTCCTGGAGTGGTTACACGTGGTCTGCTGTTATGAGGCCCGTTGGACGTATTGCCAAATACTCTGAAACAGTGTTGGAGGTGGCTTGTGGTAGATAAATGAACATTCAATTCTCTGGCAACAGCTCTGGTGGATATTCCTGCAGTCAGAATGCAAATTGCACACTCCCTAGACTTGAGACATCTATGGCGTTGTGTTGTGACAACGGCACATATTAGTGCCCTTTTGTCCCCAGCTCAAGGTGCACCTGTGTAATGATCATGCTGTTTAATCAGCTTCTTGATATGCAACACCTGTCAGGTGGATGGATTATATTGGCCAAGGCAAAATGTTCACTAACAGGGATGTAATCAAATTGGTGAACAACATTTGAGACACAAGATTTTGTGCATATGAAACAATTCTGGAATCTTTTATTTCAGCTCATGAAACATGGACTAACACTTTACATGTGACGTTTATATTTTTGTTCAATGCATTCAGAAAGTATTCAGACCTGTTGACATTTTCCACATTTTGTTACAATACAGCCTTATTCTAAAATGGATTACATTGTTTTCCTCACCTCATCAATCTATACACAATACCCCATAATGACAAAGTTAAAAAAGGTTTTCAGAAATGTTTGCAAATGTATTAAATAAAAAACAGATCACATTTACATAAGGATTCAGACCCTTTACTCAGTACTTTGAAGCACCTTTGGCAGTGATTGCAGCCCCGACTCTTCTTGGGTATGATGGTACAAGCTTGGTCACGATCCCGCAGGTGAAGAAGCCGAATGTGGAGGTCCTGGAGTGGTTACACGTGGTCTGCGGTTATGAGGCCCGTTGGACATATTGCTAAATCTGAAACAGCGTTGGAGGCGGCTTGTGGTAGAGAAATTAACATTCAATTCCCTGGCAACAGCTCTGGTGGACATTCCTGCAGTCAGAATGCAAATTGCACACTCCCTAGACTTTAGTGGGAGTGTGCAATTTCTCCCATTATTCTCTGCAGATCCTCTCAAGCTCTGTCAGGTTGAATGGGGCGCGTCGCTGCACAGCTATTTTCAGGTCTCTAGAGATGTTTGATGGGGTTCAAGTCCATGCTTTGGCTGGGCCACTCAAGGACATTGAGACTTGTCCCGAAGCCCCCCCCCTGCTATGTCTTGGCTGTGTGCTTATGGTCGTTGTCATGTTGGAAGGCAAACCTTAGACTGGGGGGTGGAGGTCCTGAGCGCTCAGGAGAAAAAGTGATATTTCCTTAAAAAAATATTTGTTATAAATTAGCAAATATTTTCTAAAGACCTGTTTTTGCTTTGTCATTATGGGGTATTGTGTGTAGATTGATGAAGGAAAAAATAATTGTATCCATTTTAGAATGATGCTGTAACAAAATGTAAAAGTCAAGGGGTCTGAGAACTTTCCGAATGCACTGCATGTTATAAAAGCATACTATATTGTACGTGCAATACGTTTAAAGTTGTGGATGGCCACAGGAAGATCAGAATCATTTTTTATTCCGAACGGCACTTGTACTTGACTGTTCAGTCCGAGAATAGTCGATTCAATACAGTACAGTCAATCAATAACCCTGGTTATGCCTGCATTATTTGATAGTTCAGAAACAAGTGCCCACTGGATATTCAATAGTCAGTAGGCACTTTGAGAATGTTTGAGTAATCATATGCAACTGGTCATTTAAAGATAATTTCCTGGATTGTGAGGGGCTTAAATGAGCCCAAAACCTAATTTAAATGCCTTGATATATTACATAGGAATACATTGTATATTGTTCGACTGCAAAATGTAAAAAAAAAAATAATAAATGGTCTAACTGCGACCTTTTTAAACAAATCCCCCGACCCATCCTTTTTCCTCAGCAGTCAACGGGGGTGGGGAACCATAATGGCCGTCTCGGCAGGCAGTTTCACTCTGTAAATATTTACAGTGAGTGGAGGGGATGTGACAATATGAGCAATAGGAACTCCCAGGGGAAGGATGCTTGGGTTAGCCAGGAGGCTAATCTCCTCTAAGACATATTTGTAAATCTGGTTAGTAGTTTGTGGACATTGTAAAGCGGCCACTCTCTCAAAAAGAAGATAATAGAAGATAAAGAAGATAAAGCTAATTTGGCCTGTGATTTAGTATATGCGAAGTGTGTGAATTCAGTAATTGATGACACAGTGACATTGAGCATATGTTGACAATCAGTCCAACTATGATTTGAAGTGTATATATCTGGACAGCATTTCTGATACAACGAGCGACACTAAGACTAATGAGCCAGGATCTGACTGCATATGGAGTCATAGTAAAAGCCTTGTTTGGGTCTCTGGATTGTTCTCTGAAGTACTGCAGTCCATACATGACACTTGAAAAAACATTGTAGTCGACTGGACAGAATGTCCACTTCATCTAATTGGCCTCATTCATACTTGGATCATTATCCAGCCAATCATCATCATCATAAACTTTTCATAAGAGGGCACAAACTCTGACGCAGCTCTGGTGGCGATGCAAATGATCGACCCTTTTATTTCCATTCAGGAAACCTCACATTACAGGAGAAACTCCTGCATCAGCCTACGTATGTTTCCAGTTTCTACATAGTTCATATTTAGCAAGTAGGCTATCTGGTTTTGTTTGTGTTTCAATGGGAATTACCTGTTAATCCCACATCTGGTAATTCCTTCCTTTAGCATGTAGTTGAGCTGTGGTTGATTTTGTAGCATTTTGTTTTATAAAAGTCAACTGTCAGGCCTGGTCCCATAAAGGTTCAGTTTGTTTTACTGTATCTCTGGGCCCTAACCCATCAACTGCAAAGTAGGCTATCAAGTAGAAAGTAGGCTAGCTGATTTTGGTGCGTTGTCCAGAAGGGTTAAAATCTGATGTACTGTATCTCTGGGATTTACTAACCCATCCCCCTCTGCCTGTACAGAAGACCCCCTAACGGCGACCCCTCGTTAGAGTTCCAGCAGTCCAGATGGTGTCTGGTGGATGCCCCGAGATCCCATGAGTTGGATAGGCTGGATGAATCATTCCACCTCGCTATGTTCCCCCCCCCACTATCCGCCTCTTTCTTCCTTCCTTTCCTCTCTCTCCCTCTCTGTCTGGATGTCTTTGTCCTCTACAGTAGGCCAGACTGAGGCTGTAAAGTGACATTCCTCTACATCTAACCTGAGACTGTTGCATTGACGTAAGCTATTTTGACGGTTTCCACAGAGAGAGCATTTTAACGTGGTCTCTTTTTTGATATCCTAGAGTAACCACCTTTCCAATTTTAGTCTGTCAGTTTTTCCAATCTGCAATGCAGTTTCCCCAAGGGGTGCTCTTGGGAAACACTACCAGGAGAGTGCTTATATCATTTTTATCAACAATATCACTGTGATCCAAAGAAGCGCATTGTATATAATTTAAATTTTTATTTTTATAGATTGACATTTTTAAAACGTACTGGAGTAAGGAGTCAGTTCGTTTGTCAATTTTAGTGTTGAAGGCTACCAAGGATGTGTATATACAGTAGATGACTGACTGGGTTCTGTTTTGAATCCACCACGCCTCCATCTTGGCACTACCCCCACCATTGTAAAAAAATATATATATATTTTGGAAGCTATGGAAATACATTTTATTAATCATTACTACATTTGTTTTTGCCACATTTATTATATTAAACACCTTAATGCATATTTTAATTATATTATGTGAGCTGAACTTAAATATATTAAAACATTTTCCTTGAAGTATACTTTTTTGAAAGTTCTAATGTTACTGTCTCCACAACACATTTAGTTAAATACATGTAATTTTGTCCTTTAACATTTTAATTGAGATACTGTAGAACTCCTTTCATTATTATGGAGGACTGCTCCTTCTGGGGAGTATATTGGATGGCTGACCGGTGGTTTCAAAGCCTGTCATTTGCTAGTACACAGCATCAGCAATCCAGGGTTTATATAAGTCATTGAAGGCTACTCAAGCCAAGGTAACCCAGTGAATTTTTTTTGGGGACAAAGGGTGTTTATTTGATGAAGGGTGCGGACGTGTGTTAGTAAGATACTACATTGCTCTCATAAAGACTTCCTGTGTGTCTACTCTGGCTGCAGTAGCCCTTTGAGAACAGTCCAGCTGGGCACGCCACGCATGGTATGAGTTTGTCTGAGCGCCGGTTACGGGGAATTCCCGATCTGCCAGTCTGATAATGGACACAAAAACACACCACCCTTCCTCTTTGATAATACAGTGCATTCAGAAAGTATTCACAACCCTGGCCTTTTTCCACATTTTGTTGTGTTACAGCCTTAATTTAAAATGTATTCAATTTAGATTTTGTCACTGGCCTACACCCAATACCGCATAATGCCAAAGTGGAATTAGGTTTTTAGAAATCTTTACAAATGAAAAATAACCTCTATGTTATGGCAAATAAGTTAAGGATTAAAAATCTGTTTAACAAGTAACATAGTTTGCACTACTGTTTAACATGATTTGAATGACTACCTCATCTCTGAACTCCACAATGATCTGTAAGGCCCCTCAGTTGAGCAGTGAATTTCAAACACAGATTCAACCACAAAGACCAGGGAGGTTTTCAAATGCCTCTCAAAGTAGGGCCCCTATTGGTAAAGCAGACATTGAATATCCGTTGGAGCATGGTGAAGTTATTAATTACACTTTGGTTGGTGTATCAATACACCCAGTCACTACAACAATACAGGTGTCCTTCCTAACTCTGTTGCCGGAGAGGGAGGAAACCCCTCAGGGATTTCACCATGATAGGAGAAAACTGAGGATTGGATCAGCAATATTGTAGTTAATCCACAATACTAACTTAATTGACAGAGTGAAAAGGAAGCTTGTACAGAATAACATAATTCCATAAGCACAGACAAAATTCTAGAGGAAAACCTGGTTGTCTGCTTTCCACCAGACACTTGGAGATGTCACCTTTCAGCAGAACAATAACCTAAAACGCAAGGCCAAATCTACACGAGTTGGTTACCAAGAAGACCGTGAGGGGTCCTGATTGGCCGAGTTACAGTTTTGACTTAAAGACCTGAAAATGGTTGTCTAGCAATGATCAACAACTAATTTGACAGAGCTTGAAGGATTTTGAAAAGAATAATGGGAAAATATTGCACAGTCCAGGTTTGGAATGCTCTTAGAGACTTACCCAGAAAGACTCACAGCTGTAATTCCTCCCAAAGGTGCTTCTACAAAGTATTGACTCAGGGGTGTGAATACTTTTTGTAAATTAGATTTCTGTATTTCATTTTCAATAAATTTGCAAACATTCCTAAAAACATGTCTTCACTTTGTCATTATGGGGTATTGTGTGTAGATGGTTGAGTAAAAATATATATTTAATACGTTTTGAATACAGGTTGTAACACAAAGTGTAATAAGTCAAGGGGTATGAATACTTCCTGAAAGCTCTGTAGGCCGTCTGTGTGTCGTAATGCACTGTATTGCGTACTTCTGTGTGGTACTTAGACACTGTGCTGTAGACAAGGGTACAATGTGCTGCTGTGCAGATACAGGCCCACATATTTTTGTCTGTTTTCAATTCTTTTCCTTCATGTTTGACTAAGGCAAACAGAAAGCCGGAAGACTGGGACAAAGGGGATCACTAAGAAACCAGAGCACAAATCGAGGAATAGAATTTAACAGTGCTTTCCTATTGGGTGTGTCGTGTGTAAACCACATTACCACAGTGTGTATTTGGGAAACAATAGCCATTGTCTCTCAAAGGCACTCCTGAGGAATTAAAGGAAGCAACCCACTTTTTCAGTGTACCTACAAGCTTTCACTGTATCAGTAAATACAACAGAACCCAGTCAGTTTAAATATACATAACTTTACAGTTATAAAGGCAAAACGGAGTTGAGGGGCATGACTAGGCTTGGTTGTTATGTCAACAGCAGACAGTGGGTGGCTGGTTAGTCAGTGGGACTGTGTGGGTTAAAGGGATCTGGCTGGGGAGGAGTGTGTGTCTGTGTTTGACGGATTTGCCTCAGACCTTGTTTTTACCCCATCCTGCGCTCCCCTTTCAACCTCCTCACCCCCCGGTATCACCAGACAAGAGCCTCTTGGCACCCTGGTGACTCATGCCCCACAAAACAGAAAATCTGCCCCCACAACACCCCCTTCCCTTACTCCCCCCCCCCCCCCTCCCTTCCCCTCTCTATTCCCACCAACTAAAGCACAAGGAAGGGATGAGTCACATCAATAAAGGGGCTTGCCATGCAAAA
Organism: Salvelinus fontinalis; assembly: GCF_029448725.1. NCBI lineage: Eukaryota > Metazoa > Chordata > Actinopteri > Salmoniformes > Salmonidae > Salvelinus > Salvelinus fontinalis. Next base: position 42,988,729 of record NC_074665.1, on the reverse strand, counting down.
CCCGCCCAAGCTGTCAGCGTTCCCTTTAAAGCTCTTTATTAGCAGAATAACCTCTTGGAGGAGTGGATACTAGTGTTAAAAGTTTCTGCAATTGTAATTAAGCCCTCGTTTTGCCGATGATGGCACTCTGGGCCCTTAAACTGCCATACGATGAGCATCAGCCTCTATGGCTTTGTAATGGGAAACACATTGGTTTTCCAGTATGCGGTCTATTACGGTATGGGGTGGAAATGCATGGCACCATGGCCCCGCCCCTATGGCGTTTTTCGCCTGTGGTTGGTTAAATAGTTTTGGCCTAAGCTGCTGCTTAGCACATGTAGATGTCAGATAGCGTTATTGGATTACGGGCTGATGACCCATACTGAGCTTCGTCTCCTCTCGCTGCCTGGTCACATGACCCGTCTGGATTCGCACACTGCTAGAAACGGGACAGGAAACTCAGACACTTTTGCTGCTGTCCGGAGATGTGCGTCTGCCGGTCTTAGCTTGACACTTTTTCCTTAACATTATTTTCAACTAGAGGCGTAGTGTAGCCTACAGGAAAAGGTAAGGCTCTATTTTTCATAAGATACTGTAATATCTCAGTGGCATACCCTATTTCTCTCACTCCTTTTATTCTCCTCTCTGTGGGTGCTTGCACTTACTGGCCTCGCCTGTTTGCTTGCTGTCTTCAACAGCTGAACACTGGCACCTGGTTTTCTCACTGTGGACAAAAGTTTCCACCCTCCTCCCTCAGGAAGAATGTGAATGTCAGGAGCTGGCGATTTGTTTAACTGGCTCTTCCCAGGGTGCAAAGGGAAGGAAGCCTATGCTTGAATGTCTCTATGGGGTTGTTCCACTTCAAAAGTCACAAGAAAGACATTTTCGACACCCACCATCTCCGATTGTTTTGAAATCGTTTCTGTAGTTTGGGAACAATTAGCATTCCTGAAACATTATTTTGTTGAAATATTTGATCTCTGAAATTAGGTTGAACTTTTTTTTTTTTTACATACCCAAAAGTAACTGCTATTCATGTGTAATTACATGATTCTGACATGCCAAAACTTGGTATCTTTGGAAAGAAGACATCTGGGAGATAATAATAATAATAATAAGAAGAAGAAGATAAAAGTTACGTAGTTCAGAATACACAAGACCAAGCACACACAAAGAACTTTTTATTTTTTAATTTTTTAAAGTTATCTTTCATTGACAAGTTATAAGTGAATTAATGATGCCCAGACCTGGAAACGCATCAGATGGCTTCCACAACATGCGAACGATATCAGAAAAATGGAATTGATAGACCTAACAACTAGAAATGGGCAGCTGTTTTAGTAAGTTGTGTCAGGTGTGGTTACGGGACGTTTCCAAGTGTCCCTAAACATCTCCAAAGTGGCATATGTCTGTAAATTAGAAAATTCCAGTGATATTACATATTTGCAATCCCTAAATGTGATTTGTTCAGTATAAAAACATTTTTTTTTATCAGCCTCACTCAAACATTGGTGTTATAGAGTATCCAGGGTACATTCAAGTGTCCTTTCAACCTCCAAAGTTTCCGAATGTGGTAATTTCTGCACAGTGGATGTGCCTAAAAGTTATTGTTAACTATAAAACTACATTTCTTGTGGTGGTGTCGGGACATTCAGGGGCTATCCAAGTGTTTTCTCAACCTCTTCAAAGTGCCTGAACATTTAGCCCAGGCATATCCAATGTATTGGTCCCACATACAAATGAACTGTTTACAAAACAATATTAAAGCAACAGATATACATAAAGATATATAAACATTTCTTATCATACACAAACTTGTTTACACACGTCCTTCACTAAAAGGGGTGCAAAAATAGAAATAAACAAAACAATTTACCGAGGGTGTTCGTTTTACATCCCAGGTGTAGATGATTAGATTTCACTTTCACTGTTGCTTGTGCATTTCGTGATTAGTCTTTGAAGCAGTCCCTGTCTGCCAGGAAACACACAGCGAACTGGCATTTCGGACAGAAGATCTGGCATTTAACCCCATCACCTGTGTTTTGTGCAATGCTTGCAGTTGTTCCTTTTGGCATGTGTGTTGAATAGTGGCACTCGCCTTGAGTGGGGGGGGATTGTAATGGTTGTGAGGTTGCTTTGAGCCCCCAATTCAACCATTTCCAAAACCAGCTGCTCTCGGTCAAAGCAAAAAGGTTGGCCTTCCATCTGCTTGTGGAGAATGAAAACATTTACTGTAGCATTGTTCACAAAGTAGTAAAAAAATAAGTATTCTACCACTTCCTGGTCTTGTGGAGGCTACTACCAGGTCGACACCCCCCATGCTGCCATTGTCCCCATTCCTGTGAAGGACTACATTCTTCCTTTTTCACCCTCCTTGAGACATTGTTGTTGAATGCCTTATGCTGTATGGTGAGCATGGTTACTTTCCTAGTGTCCTTCCATTTCACAAAAAGCAGCTTGTGAGTTCTGATCCAATGTATGGTCCCCCCTCTCCGCTGTCTTTGTCATGACCTTTACCTTGGTCTTGGGGAAACAGATATTCTTAGAGGCTTGTGGCACCATTTGCCCTATTTTCTTTTTCAACAGGTCTATCAAAAGTGGATGCAGAACCATCCGATGAGATGACTGACATAGCAGTGGGGGGTGAAGACCTTGACCGGCGGGGGCACTTGCTGGGGAGGGGTGGCTCCCAAATGTCATCATCCAAATCCTCTGCATCCTCTAAAGGGATATATTGTTGTAAGACACACGGAATTACAGTTGACTAAATTTACAAAACGACATTACTGTAAAGTAAAAACACCAAGTCTAAACTTTATCTGTACTGTGACTCACATAGGTGTGAAGGACACACTCCCAATCGATAACAGTAACAAAATGTAGTAAAGTATGGGCATGAGAGTTTAGTGGCCTCAAGTTACAAGGATGAAACAGAACAGCAAACTGAACTAATATGAAACATAGAAAATAACTACTTTGGAATTATATAACATTGAAATGACTTGTTACATAGATCTATGTAAACCAAATCCAAAGCACAAATAGCAGACAAGTTGTTAAAAACGATATACATACAGGAAATTCATGAAAATAATTTACTTACAGGTCTAAAAGTGGTTCCAATCCTTCTAGAAAGCAATCTTCGTTGGCCGAGGCGGAACACTCATTGTCCAAATTGCTCCCCTCATCCGAGTCCGACCAGTATTTTATTCAAAGGTTCTATGTCGGTATGTTTATTCATAGCTGCTGCCTTTTTAGCTTCCTGTTCGATATTCTTTAACTTTTTCTCCCCCATAAGAAGCCATCTTTTATGCTAAAGCGATGAATTTAAAGTGATGAAATCTGTTCACGATGTAATGTAGCGTGCTCGGTGCGTCTCATCTCTGAGCCAGGTAGCAATAGTTTGCATTACGCATTAAAGGTTCTTGGCGTTGTTTTGTCCCACCCAGATCAACTGTATATCCCTGGAAAGCTTATCCCATTGGCTACAATAAATAGGCCATAGTAGCGAAAGTAATTACAATTTAGCAAAATAACACTGGAGTGATAGATATGCAGATGATGATGATGGTGATGTGCAAGTAGAAATACTGGTGTGGAAAAGAGCAGAAAAGTAAATAAAAACAATATGGGGATGAGGTAGGTAGATTGAATGGGCTATTTACAGATGGGCTATGTACAGCTGCAGTGATCGGTTAGCTGCTCCGATAGCTGATGTTTAAAGTTAGTGAGGGAAATATAAGTCTACATTTTTGCAATTCATTCCAGTCATTGGTAGCAGAGAACTGTAAGGAAAGGCAGCCAAAGTAGGTGTTGGCTTTGGGGATGACCAGTGAGATACACCTGCTGGAGTGCGTGCTACGGGTGGGTGTTGTTATCGTGACCAGTGAGTTGAGATGAGGCGGAGCTTTACCTAGCAACGACTTATAGATGACCTGGAGCCAGTGGGTCTGGCGACGAATATGTAGCGAGGGCCAGCCGACAAGAGCATACAGGTCGCAGTGGTGGGGCTTTGGTGACAAAACGGATGGCACTGTGATAGACTGCATCCAATTTGCTGAGTAGAGTGTTGGAGGCTATTTTGTAAATGACAGTGCCGCAGTCAGGTCGCAATTGTAAATGAGAACGTGTTCTCAATTTGCCTACCTGGTTAAATAAAGGTTAAATAAAAATAAAAAAAAGTCGAGGATCGGTAGGATAGTCAGTTTTACGAGGGTATGTTTGGCGGCGTGAGTGAAGGAGGCTTTGTTGCGAAATAGGAAGCCGATTCTAGATTTAATTTTGGATTGGAGATGTTAAAAAAGAGTCTGGAAGGAGAGTTTACAGTCTAGCCAGACACCTAGGTATTTGTAGTTGTCCACATATTCTAGGTCAGAACTGTCCAGAGTAGTGATGCGGGCGGGCGGATGCGGGCAGCGAACGGTTGAAAAGCATGCATTTAGTTTTACTAGCGTTTAAGAACAGCCATGGAAGGAGTGTTGTATGGCATTGAAGCTCATTGGGAGGTTTGTTAACACAGTGCCCAAAGGAGGGCCAGATGTATACAGAATGGTGATGTCTGCGTAGAGGTAGATCAGGGAATCACCCGCAGCAAGAGCGACATCGTTGATATGTACTGAGAAAAGAGTAGGCCCGAGAATTGAACCCTGTGGTACCCCCATAGAGACTGCCAGAGGTCCGGACAACAGGCCCTCCGATTTGACACTCTGAACTCTGTCTGGGATGTAGTTGGTGAACCAGGTGAGGCAGTCATTTGATAAACCAAGGCTGTTGAGTCTGCCGATAAGAATGCGGTGATTGACAGAGTCGAAAGCCTTGGCCAGGTCGATGAAGACTCGGTGGATATTCGATGTTGCCATTTAAGTCATACATCATCAAATAACATTGGCAATAGGCTAGATGTGTTCCTACCAATGTAAGGATTAATGTAATTCCCCCTCCCCATGTAGCTATAGCTCAAATACAGACCAAATCGAAGCTTACCTTGTAAGATGTTTGCTGAAAACATTGTGTAAAATAAATATTTTGACTCTCGGGGCTGGTGATCAATAACGATAGGTCACAGGCAGACAAATAAGACATCCTCATGATCTGTGGAGTCCCGGCTTTCGGTGTGTATCGACATATTCCCCGTTTATTTCGTTATTGCGTCACAACGCTAACTGTAATGTAGGTAGCAGCCATCTTGAAATGAGGTCATCGGCTCAGCCTGCCCTTATACATTTGTATGCCCATATGGTAGTAAGTAACACCAAAGATTTTAAGTCACAGATCAATATCCAAGATACTCAGCTTCCCGCAAACACCCTGCTTTTGCAGATAGAGGCTACCATTCTCATACCAGACTGAATTGAATAAGAAAAATCGAATAAGGTCCCCAAATATGATTGCACCCAATTTGACCTTTTCTAATTTATAGAATTCAGATAATATTCAAGAATTATAGTATACAACATTCAATTTGGACCAAACTTCTTCCTACCAATGAGTAAGACATGAGTAATCCAATAACATGGTCAAAAGCCACCCACATACTCCCCACACCCTATGCCAATCCCACCCCAACAACCAGTATACAGTATCAGTTCTCTGACAAGTAGTAGGAATATGCAGTTTGGAGTATTGCTTCTTCATACTATGCAGTGTTCCCCTGTTCAGAGTCATTTGTCATTATTTACCATAAATTTAGTCCGAAAGTACCAGATGCCGCTGTTATTGCTGTTCTCTCCTAGATCAAATTACATTTCAACAAAATGTTTCAGGAAAGCCATTCTTATCTGTTTCTAACCACTGAAATGATTGTGGGTGATCTTGGCTTGGCATGCTGAAATTACATGGAATGAATATGGCTCAAGACATGATTGGACACGATTAGGCTATAACTATTAGGCTTAGGAGCTCTTCCTCAGTTTTATAACTGCAAAGCATTTTCACTCAACAGATATTCCAGACTTTCCAAAGCATTGGGCTTTACATCTGTTTCAAACAAGTGTTTACGTGCATGTTAGTGCATCGCTTCACTTTAAACCAATTAATTGTCAATTGAGTGTTTGTGTTATGAACTACACTTGGTCATTAGCCTAACATGGTAATTGAGTGTCTTGTTAAAAAGGTGTTACCATGAATCAGCATTTAGGGCCAGTGTTCATTACATTGGTGCTGCGACTCCTGTCATTTAGAGACTGATGTCTTGCTGTGGTTTCTGTGGTAGATTTGAAAGGGGTAGTGCAACTAACTGATAACCATTTGATAGATGAACTGACAAGAGCTTGTGTACAACCAGAATTGTGCCTTTTTTGAATAGATACCCCAGTTTTGACATTCCTTTGAACTAATTCCAAGAGTGTTACTGTCAGAAATGCATACAGCCAAAGCAGTTGTTTCCCCTTGCTCCCAAATTGATCCAAGGGTGGTGGCTGCATTCCTGCCCCGTGTTCTTGTGTGGACATGCGAGTTCCTAAAGAATCTGAAGACTAATGGACTACAGGTCAGTTTGGCCCCCGATGCAGCCTTTATGCCTGGGCCTTGTCCCAGACCTATAAAGAATGAACGCATGAACTTGTTCATAAATGCAGCTAACCTCCAAGGTCCTGTGTGTGGTATGTTTTTCCAAAGATGGCTCGTTCTTCACACGTTTAGATATTGACACCTGTGAGGTGGACTAGGAAATGGGATCCTGTCGTGTTGTGACCCACCCTCCCTTCAACGGTTCTTGTTGTTGTATGAAATGGTGCTGTTGCATGTGTAGCTGGTGAGAAATCGCTTACAACACTCAGCTGTTGTAATCCGTAAATCAGCTGTGATTATCATGAATAGCATAGTTGCTAAATCATAGCCGCTGCTAAATCATAGCTGCCCCCCCTCCAAAAAAGTGGGAGAATCTGAAATTCCAAAAATGTCATGGCATGACACCCCTATTTTGTTAAAATGTTTGAGTCACTGAGATAGCATAAGGCATAAGCCATAGCAAAATGTGTATAATCGCAGGAAACCAGCTTTAAAACATCCAAATGTCTCCAGCAAAGAGGAGAGCCTCTAAAACTGCACCATTGCCCCCCCCCCCCCCCCCCCCCCCTTAATTTGCAAACTGCTATGGTCCTTTACCTCGAAGACCAGTCACTAAAGTAGCCTGATCCTGTCCCTTTTTGCCCCCACCCCCTCACACACCCACACACACTCATGTCGACAGTCCCACTATCACCTGCACCTATTAATGTACACGGTGAACTATGAACTCTATCTGCTTTGTAAGCTTTCAAACCAGGGAAGGGTGCATTTACAGCAGTGGTGGAAAAAGTACCCAATTGTCGTACTACTAAAAGTAAAGATACCTTAATATAAAATGACACAGGTAAAAGTGAGTCACCCAGTAAAATCCTACTTGAGTAAAAGTCTAATAGTATTTGGTTTTAAATGTACTTAAGTATCAAAAGTTAATGTTATTGCTAAAATCTACTTAAGTATCAAAAGTATAATTCATTTCAAATTCCTTATAATAAGCAAACCAGACGGCACCATTTTCTTATTTATTTATTTACGGATAGCTAGGGGCATGCTCCAACATTCAGACATTTCCAAACGAAGCATGTGTTTGGTGAGTCCGCCAGAGCAGAGGCAGTTGGGATGACCAGGGATGTTCTATTGATAAGTGTGTGAATTAAACCATTTTCCTGTCCTGCTAAGCATTCAAAATGTATCGAGTACTTTTGGGTGTCAGGGAAAATGTATGGAGTAGAAAGTACTTAAACATGTTTTTTTTTAAAGGAATGTATTAAATTAAAAGTTGTCAAAAATATAAATAGTAAAGTACAGATATCCAAAAAAAACTACTTATGTAAAAATACTTGAAAGTACTACTTAAGTACTTTACACCACTGATTGACAGCACTTTATTTGAACATCATGTACGTTCAAGTTTTGATCAAGCGGACTGGAATATGTTCAGATCAGCCTCAGAGGACAATATTGACCTATACGCTGACTCGGTGAGTGCGTTTTATAAATAAGTGCATTGGAGACGTCATACTCACTGTGACCATTTATAACCTACCCTAACCAGAAACCGCGGATGGATGGTGGCATTCGCGTAAAACTGAAAGCGCGATCCACCGCATTTAACCATAGAAAGAAGTTTGGAGATATGGCTGTATATAAACAGTGTGGTTATTCACTCCGCAAGGCAATCAAACAAGCGGAATGCCGGTACAGGGACAAGGTGGAGTCGCAATTCAACGGCTCATACATGAGACGTATGTGGCAGGGTCTACAGGAAATCACGGACTACAAAAGTAGAACATTTAAACTTGTTAACCCTCGCAAGGCTGCTGGCCCAGACGGCATCCCTAGCCGCGTCCTCAGAGCATGCGCAGACCAGCTGGCTAGTGTGTTTACAGACATATTTAATCGCTCCCTATCCCAGTCTGTTGTCCCCACATGCTTCAAGATGGCTACCATTGTTCCTGTAACCAAGAAGGCAATAGATAACTGAACTAAATGACTACCGCCCCGTAGCACTCACTTCTGTCATCATGAAATGCTTTGAGAGGCTAGTCAAGGATCATATCACCGCCACCCTAGATCCACGTCAGTTTGCATACTGCCCCAACAGGTCCACAGATGACGCAATCGCCATCACACTGCACACTGCCTTAACCCATCTGGACAAAAAGAATACCTATGTAAGAATGCTGTTCATTGACTACAGCTCAGCATTCAACACCATAGTACCCATCAAGCTGGAGGCCCTGGGTCTCAACCCCTCCCTGTGCAACTGGGTCCTTGACTTTCTGACGGGCCACCCCCAGGTTGTGAAGGTAGGAAACAACATCTCCACTTCGCTGACCCTAGACACTGGGGCCCCACAAGGGTGTGTGCTCAGCCCTCTCCTGTACTCCCTGTTCACCCACGACTGCGTGACCATGCACGCCTCCAACTCAATCATCACGTTTGCAGACGACACAACAGTAGTGGGTTTGATTACCAACAACGACGAGACAGCCTACAGGGAGGAGGTGAGGGCTCTCGGAATGTGGTGTCAGGAAAACAACCTCTCACTCAACGTCAATAAAACAAAGGAGATGATCGTGGACTTCAGGAAACAGCAGAGGGAGCACCCCCCCTATCCACACCTCAGGAGGCTGAAGAAATTTGGCCTGTCACCCAAAACCCTGACAAACTTTTACAGATGCACAATTGAGAGCATCCTGTCGGGCTGTATCACAGCCTGGTACGGCAACTGCACCGCCCTCAACCGCAAGGCTCTCCAGAGGGTGGTGCGGCCTGCACAACGCATCACCGGGGGCAAACTACCTGTCCTCCAGGACACCTACAGCCCCCGATGTCACAGGAAGGCCAAAAAGATCATCAAGAACAACAACCAGCCGAGCCACTGCCTGTTCACACCGCTATCATCCAGAAGGCGAGGTCAGTACAGATGCATCAAAGCTGGGACCGAGAGATTAACAGCTTCTATCTCAAGGCCATCGGACTGTTAAATAGCCATCACTAACTCAGTGAGGCTGCAGCCTACACTGAGACCCAGTCACTGGACACTTTAATAAATGGATCACTAGTCACTTTAAACAATGCCACTTTAAATAATGCCACTTTAATAATGTTTACATATCTTACATTACTCATATCACATGTATATACTGTATTTTATACCATCTACTGGACCTCTGCTGCTTGGCCATCGCTCATCCATATACTTATATGTACATATTCTCATTCACCCCTTTAGATTTGTGTGTATTAGGTAGTTGTTGGGGAATTGTTAGATTACTTGTTAGATATTACTACACTGTTGGAACTAGAAGCACAAGCATTTCGCTACACTCGCATTAACATCTGCTAACCATGTGTTTGTGACCAATAACATTTGATTTGAACTGTATTTTCAATTACTCTGATTTGAAAGCCTATTTAGAGCACAGGCCATTGAGTTCTCAACTCCATGTTGTTTCCCTATGTGAATCATCTGACCTGTTGGATTTGTTACAGGCCAAAAAGATAAGGCGACCGTAGATAAACGTTAGGATGGGATGTCATCGTAAAAGATCACGGGGAAAGTCTCTTCCCTCTGAGTTAAGGGTCTTTAATCCACTGGGCTGTAGTAGTCTCTACCCCCATGTGGCATACGGGCTCCATAAGTGGATGGACTCTAAAAAAAATCAATAATAATAATGTTTTATTGAATGTTTAAAACATACAATATACTTGCAGTGAAGCAACTCAACAACTACATCACATTAGTCATCTAATAGACGCCTATCCAGAGCGACACACAGAAGCAACCAGGATCAACGCCCTGCTCAAGGGCATGTCGACAGATCTCCCACAAGGTCAAAAAGGTGGACTCTTATTAATGCTGAGATTTGCAAGTGATGGGCAAGGCTGCATGCTAGTGGTCTGTAACTCATTATAATGATCATGGATTGAAGTTTCTATGTGAGGGGAAATCTGCCCTTTGAACCCACTTAAAACCAGTGCCCCGTCTTCACCCGACACCCCCAAGACCGAGGGTTTTGGAGAGTTGCCTAGTTTATGATGAATACAATGCTGCCATTTAATTGTGCTTTTATGAAAGAGGATATGACTCCCAGTCAGGAAGTGACATACTTGGCCATTGTTGAGACAGAGGTTCCTCTCAAGGCCCATAACCTCTCCCCTGGGGCAAGGACATGTCAGAGCTCACTCATGCTGTCAAACACTGGATGTGGACTTTGTTTACATGGCATGGTAGTGCCATATTTACACATCCAATTTGGACAAGCCAAAATTATGGAGTGTTTGACTGGTGGTGTTTAGAATAAAAAATAAATAGGAATACTATCTTCTTTTGCAATGCATATAAATGCCATGTTTTGGGGTTTTATCTCTTCTGACACATTGACTGTTGTCACTCAACAAAACCACAAAACAAAGATGTGGGTTGCACAGGCGTTACTTCTACTTCATTGAAATAGATGAGGTCTGTTCTATTTTGAATTGTTCTTCTTTAATCAGCCTAACATCTGTTATTTTACAGGGACATTACTAGTGTCTCTCAGACACTGGCTTGTTGAGAGAGCTTCTCTGTGCCTTCAGCTTTGCATGTTCCCACATGCTCTCCAGCCATGGTGCAACTTCTTTTTTTTTAAATACCATAAGGTAAAGGGTAATAAAAAATAATAAAAAATGTTTTGCATGTCTTTAGGTGAGTTCACTGTTCCCTAATAGGGGTGATAATATCTTCAGTATGACTCACAACTTTGATTTTCTTCTCCTTGTTCGGTTGAAATAACAAAGTCGGCTTCCAAACAAAGCAGGCTCTTTGTTTTCGATCTGCACGATCAAGCTTTAGTGTGTTATTCAAAACTCCTTTTATAGGTAGTGAGAGAGTAATACAGAGTGGATGACTTTGTGAGTTACGTCAGTGTATTCAGAGGCCCGAAATCAACATTGAAACCTCAAGGGAAATGTTGCCTTCATTAGGAGATTTATAAGCCTATGTTTGGGATTGATATTGGATGAGTTAGAGATCAATGGCGGCATGAGTTGTCGATGCCCCAGAGATTATCTACTCAACTCAGGTCAGGGAGAATCCCAGGGTAGGGAGGTATGAAGCGAGATGAATTAGCAGGCTAACTTGGGTCGAAGCAACTCCTGATTTTTATCTGGTGCTCAAACAAAGGAGACTCCATAATACAGTGCTCTAACTGGCCCAGCACCAAGAGGTGCAGTGTTCACCAACCTTTTCTGAGTCGAGATCCCTTTCCCAGTCAAAAAGCAAGCGGAGATCTACCGCTCCGATTTAAAAAATAAAAATAAATCATGACTTAAATTTTTTTAACATTAACCTAATAAAAACAGTTCTCTAGGAATGAGGCTTGTGCAGTAGGACTAATACATTATCACAGCATATTGGCTCTATGCCTGGCCTGGGCTGCCAATATTATTATTCTCAGGCAATAGTATATTTCAAAACTTGAGCTTTGATAACAAAATAGATAAGTTGGTGTAGTGCTCGTGAGGCACAGCTGAGCATAAATTGAAATAATACTTTATTTTACTAGACTGATGGGACCTGCATCTGATATTCATGGTGTTTTCAAGACAACAGTGAACTTTGAATTCGAGTTGTACCTCATCCACAAATTCACATTGTTCCTTTGACCAGATAAAGTGAAATATTCCTTGATATTTAAAATGGACATGACGAGCTGCTAATAGTAGTAATAAAAATACAGGGCTATCAATACACTTGGCTACTCATTAATTGCAGCACCAGTGGAAGTAGGGAGAAGCGTGTTTTTATGTTTTGCAATAGTGTTGAATTAAAAACAGTGTTGACAGTCGTGAATAAAAACTCACTCATAAAGATAGTCTCTCTCTGGTCATGGTTATACAATCTCACGTAGGCTAGTACCAAACTTTGCTGTGGCCGGGGTCGTGCAAGTTAATGGCACGGTGATTGGAGCTATGCACAGTAAGCGCACTCGATTTAGCCACAAATCTCCCGGTCGGCCAGGTAGGCAGAGTTTGTATCGCAATCGACCGGTTGGTGACCGCTGAAGTAGAGCTTTCTTTATGATCAAGAAAATCCAATTTTGTTTCCGAATATTCCATCAGAAGTTGGAGCAAGTTTGTAAACTCATAAAGCCAAATAACCCCAGGGATTCCGCTTGTCCTTAAATCAAATCGATTTCGCTTTTATTATGCTACAGTGCCTTCATGAAGTATTCATACCCGTTGACTAATTTCACATTTTGTTACAGCATGAAATCAAAATGTATGCATTTTCCCCCACACATCTACACACAATACTTCATAATGACAAAGTGAGAACATGTTTTTAGAATATTTAGCAAATTTGTTAAACATTTGAAATATTAGAAATATGTAAATGAAATGAGTATTCACACCAGAGTCAATACTTTGTTGAAGCATCTTTGGCGGTGGCTACAGCTTTGAGTCGTTTTGGGTATGCGTGGATCAGCTTTGCACATCTGGACTTAGGAATTTTCTCCCATTCTTCCTTGCAGATTTTCTCAAGCTCTGTTAAGTTAGATGGGGAGTGGCAGTGAACAGCAAGTCTTTCCACAGATTTTCAATGGGCTAAGATTCAAGTCTTAGCTGGGCCACTCAAGGACTTTCATATTCTTGTTCTGAAACCATTCCAGCCTTGCTTTGGCTGAATACTTGGGGTCATTGTCCTGTTGGAACCTAAATCTTCACTCCAGTCTAAGGTCGTTTGCACTCTGAAGCAGGTTCTCGTCAAGGATGTGCCTGTATTTGGCGCCATTCATTGTTCCCTCTATCAATACCAGTCTCCTTGTCGCTGCTGCTGAAAAGCATCATCATAGCATCATGGTGCAACCGTCATGCGTCACAGTAGGGATGGCGTTAGATGGGTGATGAGCTGTGCCTAGTGCTTTGCATTAGTAACATTTTTTTTCTCAGACCACATAATATTTTTGGCTTATGCTTGGAGTCCTTCACGTGCCTTTTTCCAAACTCCAGGCCTGCCGTCATGTGAAAACAACATGTGTTCACTTTTTCATTATGGGGTATTGTGTGTAGATTGGTGAGAGAGAAAATCTATATAATTCATTCTGAATTCAGGCTGTAACACAACAATATGTGAAATAAGTCAAGGGGGTGTGAATACTTTTCTGAAGGCACTGTAGGTCACTGAATGGCTGGTTGTAGTGAATGTCTCTCCCATAGCTAGAGCCTGGCAGCAAATCCTACACAAGGTCAGCTAATAGTTTTCATCCAGCAGATTTCACAGTATGGATTTGTTCGGCTGATGTCTTCAAGCTGTTCCAGTGGAGGTATTGTGGTCCTCGTTGTTCCAACAACAGTTTGATAGGTGGAGGAGGGTGAGGTCAAGGTGAAGTTAGACACACACACACACACACAGATTTATTGTGTAAAATTTTCCAGACTTATTTTTGAGTGAAAGGGGTGGGGGGGGGGGTCTAATTTCTTGGTTCACTATTTGGCTCTGCAGGTGGTTGGTGTATATTGGGAGATTTATGAACCCCTGTCATCATTACAGAAATGGTCCCCCCAAGACAGCTAATTTACTCTAGTAGTGCAGGGATTTGCCAGGGACCTCGCGGTATGATATTATCACGATACCTAGGTGACGATACGATATGTATTGCGATTCTCATGATACTTATTATTCTATACTATATGTATTGTGATTCGATGTTCCAAATATGTTGCTCAACATACAGTATGTCTGCTGCAGAAGGACAAGAGAGCCATGAGAAAACAAGTTTTGATCAGTCTTGGAAATAAAAGTTCTGAGAACAAATGGGCTCCCTATTTAAAAAGAAGATGGAGAATGAGCTATGAAGGAAAAATACTGGAGTTTTGGTACGGTACAGCAAACTAGTGCAGAAATTATATTGTGATATTGTCAATACGGTATATTGTCAAAAATAATATCCCAATATGTAACTATCGATTTTCCAATATTCTACAGTCTGACACCCACCTCTCCTGTTCTCCCCCTTCCAACCACTACCTTCTCCCTTCTGCGACCCCTCTCCCTTTCTCTTCTCCTCTCTCATCCCACCTACTTTCTTCTGACTCCCCCTTCCCCTCTTGCACAACCCTACCCCCACACTTTCTTCCCCCTCTCTCTTCTCTCCTGTAGAGTCCTTGCCTCTCTACTCTCCCCCTCTCTCTATTACCCCCCCCCCCCTTCTGACTAAGCGCTATTGAATGTGCAATCACAGATGTGCTAAATTACCCCTTGCCCCTTTACTGTAGGGATCCCAGAGCGTCACGTTAACCCTCGATCCCTGCCCCCACTTATATAAACATACCTCCACATACCCACTACTTTCTCTCCAGCTCCTGGGGTGTTTTTGTGCTTTGTGTATAGTGTTCTGGGCATGCCGATGGTTCACTTGGTTGTGTGGATTTTTACTGGTGTGAGTTTATTTGCGTCCGTAATTGTGGAACGTCTCTTAAGCCAAGTGGCTTTTGCTGTTTTTGTAAGCCTGTGCGGTGCTTGCCGTAGTAAACATGGAATGATTTGTAGCGTTTGGATGCCATTCAAGTCCAGATTAAGCAAGGATATCTGCCTCCAGTTAACTGAATGTTGAGAAACTGTAGATTGAGAATTTCTGTTGGACGGCTGTTTTCCCACTCTTTTTCTGATTCTCTCTCTGTCTCTCTCTCTCTCTCCCTTTTCCTCTATGTGAGGGGATTAAATATCCTTGAGAGGTTATGTGAGAGTCTCAGTGCGGCAGTCTGCTGTGGGGCCTGTATTGTCTTTGAGCTGAGTTGGCTGACTTCACTCTCACCGGGGGTTCATTAGCTGGGGTTGGGCTAGGCAGGGTTGGGCTCTTGTTTATCCAGGCAGTTACATCCAGTTCCCATTGCACCCAGCAGAGACTGTATATATCCTAATGGCCCAGTCCTGGTGATTTTTGTTAAGTGTTTGGAAGTCTCACATAGCCTTTTCGCTTGTTGCAATACAAAACGTTGTCTCTCTTGTTTCAACAGAGAGATGATTTTAATGACGTGGTCCATCGTCCTTCGAGGGGAGACCAACTGCAAAACCATCAGCGTCTGAACAACTCCTGTGACTCCTTTTGATCTGGTGGTGTCCAGTGGAGAGGAGGCTCCTCAAACCGGCGGATATTGAGTGACGCGAGAGGACTTAAAAGGAGGCACGTCAAAATGGATGCCGTAGACACCATCCAGAATACTGCCTTGGAGACCAAGGCTGAGCGCATCGCCCGCTACAAAGCCGAGAGGAGGAGAGAGCTGGCGGAGCGCTACGGAAACACTGAGGAAGTCGGCTCTAAATACACCAGGAGGGACAGGAAAGCTGGTGAGACTTCTGAGGAAGAGAAGCCGGAGGACAAAAGCTCCGAGCAGACGTTATCTAGCCGGGCCTCCAGGAGTAGGATGGAAGACCGCGACGAGTCTGTTGACAGCGAGTCCTCCCAGGAGACCGTGGGGGATGAGGAGGCTCAACTGGATACACCTGGCCCGTCAAAGCCTGCTGCCACCAAGAGGCTTAACTCTAATCACAGGTGAGTCCGGTCAACTCTCCATGTCCACGCCGAGCTCTTTTGCAGCCTCCACCCGCCTGGTTTCAATTGACTGTTGTTCTGCCAGAGGGTTGGACGTTGCTATCGGGGCCTTTGGGGCACCCTGTCTGGAGACTAATCTAAGGGGGAAGCTGCCATTGTCAGTGGTTCATCACCATACACCCCTCCTTATAAGAGATCAGGATAAGTTAGTCATGCTGCTATCATATCACTCCTTTTTGGAGGGAACCATTCTGGAATGTCCAGAGATGGACAAATTCAGTTAGTTGGGAAATGGCACATATGCCAAATGCTTTTGCTGAGACATGTTTTGCTGCATGTTATGACATCTTAGATTCTTGTTATGGTTCAATTTACAGCTATTCATCGGAATGGGAGTGTTTTAGCCTTTTTCGAGAATAAACAACATGGAAATGCTGCATAGGGAGTGGAGATTTGGGAACAAAACTCATTCGCTGCCAACAATGTCCTCGGCGTCTGCACATGGATGAAGCAAAACATGTCCTTTCCTCCATTTGGGATCTTTTCCCTGTAATCATCCCAAATATTCTGCCTAGTGCGCATAAGCCTGTTGGCTCCTGACAAGCAGCTTGAGGGGATGAGTGTAGCAGAGGGGGAGATGGACCGACTGAAAAGAGGAGAGAATGAGTGCGAGGACGGGGTTGAATTTGAACGAGTTGGAACATGCACCGTAGTTTGTGCCAAAGCTTCCAGCCCCCTCCTTATTGAACTAGATAAGTCTGACTGACTGCTCGTCAGATCTTATCGTCTCCTTACTACATGTTGATTAGGAAAGGCATGCACTCATTGTATTATGTTGCAATGCCCTCCCGGAAGACCTGTGGCATTTTACATGTTTCTTCACATGCAGTCAACGTGTAGTTATGCGGAGATAATATTCTGCTTGAGGGTGTTGTCGCGCTTGCGTGTCGCTTAAAAGTCTTAGCGCACATTCTGACGTAATCTCCTAGTCTCTTTGTGGCCCATGCTGTTAAATCAAATCAAATTTTATTTGTCACATGCCTCAAATGCAACAGTGAAATGCTTACTTACAAGCCTTTAACCAACAATACAGTTTTAAGAAAATACCCCCCCCCCCCCCAATATAAGTAAGAGCTAAGAATAACAAATAATTAAAGAGCAGCAGTAAAATAATAATAGCGGCGCTATATACAGGGTGTACGGGTACAGATTCAATGTTCAGGGGCACCGGTGTCGAGGTAATTGAGGTAATATGTACATGTAGGTAGAGTTAAAGTCACTATGCATAGATAATTACAGAGTATCAGCAGCGTAGAAGAGAGGGTGCAATGCAAATAGTCTGGGTTGCCATTTGATTAACTGTTCAGGAGTCTTATGGCTTGGGGGTAGAAGCTGTTTAGAAGCCTCTTGGACCTAGACGTGGCGCTCCGGTACTGCTTGCCGTGCGGTAGCAGATAAGTCGATGACTACGGTGGCTGGAGTCTTTGACAATTTTTAGGGCCTTCCTCTGACACCGCCTGGTATAGAGGTCCTGGATGGCAGGAAACTTGGCCCCAGTGATATACTGGGCCGTACGTACTTCCTTTTATTTATTTTATTTTACCGTTATTTTACCAGGTAAGTTAACTGAGAACACATTCTCATTTACAGCAACGACCTGAGGAATAGTTACAGGGGAGAGGGGGATGAATGAACCAATTGTAAGCTGGGGATGATTAAGTGACCGTGATAGTATGAGGGACAGCTTGGGAATTTAGCCAGGACACCGGGGTTAACACCCCTACTCTTACAATAAGTGCCATGGGATCTTTAGTTACCACAGAGAGTCAGGACACCCGTTTAACGTCCCATTCGAAGACGGCACCCTACACAGGGCAATCACTGCCCTGGGGCGTTGGAATATATTTTTTAGACCTGAGTAAAGAGTGCCTCCTACTTGCCCTCCAACACCACTTCCAGCAGCATCTGGTCTCCCATTTAGGGACCGACCAGGACTAACCCTGCTTAGCTTCAGAAGCGCTACCCTCTAGTGCCTTGCGGTCGGAAGGTGAGCAGTTGCCATACCAGGCAGTGATGCAACCAATCAGGATGCTCTAATTGTGCAGCTGTAAAACCTTTCGAGGATCTGAGGACCCATGCTAAATCTTTTCTGTCTCCTCTTCACGACTGTCTTGGTGTGCTTGGACCATGTTAGTTTGTTGGTGATGTGGAACTTGAAGCTCTCAACCTGCGCCACTACAGCCCCGTCGACGAGAATAGGGGCGTGCTCGGTCCTCCTTTTCCTGTAGTCCTAGATAATCTCCTTTGTCTTGATCAGGTTGAGGGAGAGGTTTTTGTCCTTGCCCCACGTGGTCAGGTCTCTGATGACCTCTCTTTAGGCTGTCTCATCGTTGTTGGTGATCACGCCTACCACTGTTGTGTCATCGGCAAACTTGATTATGGTGTTGGAGTCGTGCCTGGCCGTGCAGTCATGAGTGAACAGGGAGTACAGGAGGGGACTGAGCATGCACTCCTGAGGGGTGCTTGTGTTGAGGATCATAATGGCGGATGTGTTGTTCCCTACCCATACCACCTGGGGATGGCCCGTCAGGAAGTCAAGGATCCTGTAGCTTAGTTGATGAGCTTTGAGGGCACTATGGTGTTGAATGCTGAGCTGTAGTCAATGAATAGCGTTCTCACATAGGTGTTCCTTTTGTCCAGGTGTGAAAGGGCAGTGTGGAGTGCAATAGAGATTGCATCATCTGTGGATCTGTTGGTGCGGTATGCAAATTGAAGTGGGTCTAGGGTTTCTGGGATAATGGTGTTGATGTGAGCCATGACCAGCCTTTAAAAGCATTTCATGGCTACAGACGTGAGTGCTACAGGTCGGTAGTCTTTTAGGCAGGTTACCTTAGTCCCTGTGCCCAAGAACACTAAGGTGGTCTGCTTGAAACATGTTGGTATTACAGACTCAGACAGGGAGAGGTTGAAAATGTCAGTGAAGACACTTGCCAGTTCGTCAGCGCATGCTCAGAGTACACATCCTGGTAATCCTTCTGGCCCTGCTGCCTTGTGAATATTAACCTGTTTAAAGGTCTTACATCGGCTGCGGAGAGCACGATCACACAGTTGTCTGGAACAGCTGATGCTCTCATGTATTGTTCAGTGATACTTTTTTTTTTTTTTTTTTTTTTTTTTCTGGGGTGGATCAGCTTAGTATTGCGGAAAGAATGTTGCTTCCAATGTAATTGTCTGCATCATTTCCATTCCCCCATATTTTTTTGGGTAAATATATATATCCATACACGTATGCATACATATACACATATATACATACACATACCTATATAGACATACATACTTTTTTAAAGAATATGCCTTTATTATTATTCCCCGCGACCCTACCACCAATCCCCCAATTGGAGTAAACTTATAAACACTTCTGCTTTTACCTTCAATTTCTACATCTTATACCTATCTTACAGACACAGTCCACTTTACAATAGTTCTCTCTTATTTGTTCTTAGTCCTTCCTCTATTTCTGTTGTCCATCCAATTTTATTTCCACTTGTAACTGTGCTATTTCACAAAAGCTCCGCACCTATACACATTTCACAGATCCCGTATGCCCTATATTGTTTATCTTGTTATTAGTCCCACCCTTCAGCTCCACCCAACCCCTCCCATCTATCTTCCAACATCATCCATTTCGGATTTCTATTTGCCATACATTTCTCAACTGTGCTGTGATGCTTCACAAAAGACCTGAACCTTCCTATTCTCATAGCTTCTACAGATTGTAAATTAAAAATAAACATCTTTGCCAAAATAATTATTATATTATTGATTGATTGACTATGGCTTTTCAAATCCCCCAGTATTGCTATCTGTAGCGTTAGTTCTACGCAAATGTTGCAATTCTTCAGCCATTCCTGGACCTGTGACCAAAAACGAGCTACATATGGACAATACCAAAATAAATGATCTAATGACTCTGCCTCCTCACAACAGAATCTGCAGAGCTGGGAAGATTGTATACCCCATATATATAACATTCTATTAGTTGCAAGAATTTTGTACAGTAATTTATATTGAAAAATTCGAAGTTTTGAATCCGGCGTTGTTTTGCGTATCAATTCATAAACCATGTGCCATGGAATGGGTACATCGAAAATCTCTTCCCAACTATTTTGCAATTTGTATGGCACAGCTGTTAGTTTTTTGGTCCTTAAATGAAATTGGTATATGTTTTTATTTATCACACTTTTCTTTAACCATTTTTGTTCTTTAATACAGGGCCGACATACAAGTTCCTTACTTTTTTCCCCTTCTACTTGCCTCTTCCATTTTTGTGGTAATGCTGCAATTAATTGGTTGTAATTTTGGGTAGAGCAGACTTTTCCATATGTCTGTGTTAGCTGCATGTGTGACATAACTCCACCAGTCCTATTTATGATATCATTCACAAAAATTATACCTTTTTTAAACATTTCTTCGATAAATACAGTTTTTTTATCAATTATTATATTTGAATTTAACCACAATATTTGTTGTACTATTTGTTCCGTCCTTTCAGGTGGATTAAACTGAAATTGCAACCAACTTTCTAAGGCTTGTTTAAAGAATAAGGATATTTTGGAGATTATTTCCTTTTCAAACAACCGAAAGTGAGCAGGTGTAATCTGAATAAAGGGAAAAAGGCCCTTCTTGAACATAGGATGAGACATTCGTACCAGTTTACTAGAGAACCAGTTTGGATTTAAGTATAACTTTTGTATGACCGATGCCTTTAGTGAGAGGTCTAATGCTTTAATATTTAATAATTTCTGCCCTCCGAATTCATATTCGTTATATAAATAGGCCCTTTTAATTTTATCTGGCTTGCCGTTCCAAATAAAATTGAATATTTTTTGTTCATATAATTTAAAAAACAGGTCACTAGGTGTAGGCAAAACCATAAGCAAATAGGTAAACTGTGATATGACTAAAGAGTTAATTAGGGTGATTTTTCCACAAATAGACAGGTATTTTCCTTTCCATGGTAGCAAGATCTTATCTATTTTTGCTAACTTTCTATAAAAATTTATTGGAGTGAGATCATTTCTTTCTTTTGGGATTTTTATACCGAGTATGTCCACATCTCCGTCAGACCATTTAATTGGTAAACTACATGGCAATATAAAATGTGTATTTTTTAGTGATCCAATACGTAATATGGTACATTTATCATAATTTGGTTTTAATCCAGAGAGGATAGCAAAGGTATCTAGATCCTCTATGAGGCCCTGGAGAGACTCTAGTTGTGGTTTTAAAAGAAAACATGAATCATCAGCGTACAATGACACCTTAGTTTTTAAGCCATGGATTTCTAATCCTTTAATATTAATGTTTGATCTAATTTTAACAGCTAACATTTCGATGGCAATAATAAATAGGTATGCCGATAGTGGACAACCTTGTTTTACTCCTCTAGATAGTTTAAAACTTTCTGAGATGTAGCCATTATTTACTATTTTACACCTAGGGTTACTATACATAATTTTAACCCATTTTATAAGAGATTCCCCAAAATTGAAATATTCTAGGCATTTATATATAAACTCCAGTCGTACTTTATCAAAAGCCTTTTCAAAATCAGCTATGAAAACCAGGCCTGGTGTCCCCGATATTTCATAGTGTTCTATTGTTTCCAGTACTTGCCTTATATTATCTCCAATGTATCGTCCATGTAAAAAACCTGTCTGATTAGGATGAATAATATCTGACAAAACTTTTTTTATTCTATGCGCCAAGCATTTTGCTAGGATTTTTGCATCACAACACTGAAGTGTAAGAGGTCTCCAATTTTTTAAATGGACTGGATCTTTATATATACCACTTGGGTCCTGTTTCAGTAATAACGATATCAGACCTTCTTGTTGTGTGTCTGATAATCTACCATTTATATAGGAGTGGTTAAAACAAGTTAATAATGGTCCTTTGAGTATATCAAAAAACGTTTTGTATACTTCCACTGGTATGCCATCCAGCCCTGGAGTTTTCCCATCTTTAAAGGCCCCAATTGCAACAAGCAGTTCCTCCTCTGTAATTTGGCCTTCACATGAGTCTTTCTGTTCAGATGTTAATTTTACATTATTAATAGGAAAAAAATCCATACAATTAGTTTCAGTTAGTGGAGATGGAGGAGCCTGAAACGAAAACATATTCTTAAAGTACTTTACTTCCTCTTTCAAAATATCATTTGGTGAATCATGCGTGACTCCATCATTTGTCACAAGTTTTAATACATTTTTTTTGGTAGCATTTCTATATTGAAGATTGAAAAAGAATTTGGTGCATTTTTCCCCATATTCCATCCAGTTCGCTTTATTTTTATAATATATTACACTGGATCTTTCTTGAATAAGTTCCTCCATTTCTTTTTGTTTTTCCTCTAAATTATTCTGTGCCTCTATGGTACCGTTTTTATTGTTATCTAACTGTACTGTTAGTCCTTCAATTTCCTTTGTTAATATGGACTCTTTTGATCTAAATTGCTTTTGTTTTATAGATGAGTACTGAATTGCATGGCCTCTAAAGGCACACTTAAAAGTGTCCCATACAATAAGGGGATCTGCTTTACCTATGTTATGTCTAAAAAAGTCAGTTATAAAATCTTCTGTCCTAGTTCTAAACAATTTATCATCTAGTAGACTTTGATTAAATTTCCAATATCCTCGCCCACGTGGAAATTCTGTAAGAGAAATATATATGCCAATTATGTGATGATCCGACCGCATTCTATCCCCTATCAACACTTTTTTAACTTTTGGTGCCAGAGAGAATGGAATAAGAAAGTAGTCAAGACGACTAGCTTGATTCAGCCTCCGCCATGTATATCTCACTAAATCAGGGTATTTAAGTCTCCATATATCCACTAATTCCAATATATCCATGACATTCTTGATTTCCTTAAGTGCCTGAGGGTGATAATTTGTAGTGTGATTTCCTTTCCGGTCTATATAGCTATTTAAGACCGTATTAAAATCTCCCATTATAATAATAGAGTCTAGTGTTGCTTGTAGAGTTGATAAGTTCTTATATATATTTTCAAAGAAGCTTGGATCATCATTATTCGGACCGTATAGGTTAACAAGCCATATTTGTTTATTGTCCAATAACATATTTAAAATAATCCATCTACCTTGAGGATCTGTTTGGACAATTTGCACATTTGGATCAAAATTATTGTTAATTAAGATCATCACCCCTTTTGAATTTCTTTGCCCATGGGAGAGATATATATTTTGCCCACCCAGTTCTTTTTCCACAAAACTTCATCTAAAACTGTTGAATGGGTTTCCTGTAAACAGTAGATATTATAATCCTTCTCTTTTAGCCAGGTAAATACTGATCGTCTTTTCTTATTATCTGCTAAGCCATTACAATTGTAACTGGCTATACTTATTTCACCACTTACCATGAGACACACCTTTCATTCTTTTAATCAGAATATATTTTTGTAAACGTACTATTAAAAAGTAACATAATGATTGAGTGTCTATATAGTTGTACCATGATATTTGCATTTCTACTAAGTAAACCTCCAATTGGTCCCTACTATTCCACCCGCTAAAAGGCCTCATCTCGAGATGGCTTGTCATCCCAATGCCCGGCAGACCACCCTCGACCCCCTGTATCCCATAGCCCTGAACCGACTGGGATCCATTCTTTGAAAAGAGCATACAGTTCCATTTACCGAATTGAAGTAAATCAATTGCCATATGCATTTCCATTGCCGTCACCTCGATTTGTATTATATATAGCTGTGGATCATCCTCTATTGTACCTTACATCTTTTACTTCTTCTTTCGCAACAGTTGTGGGATACACACATACACACTCAGCCCTTACCCCCACACAACCATAAGCTCACTTTCTCAACAGTTGCACCATCCCAGAGCCCAACTCAAGATGGGTCATGATTTACAAATGCTATTGCAGTTGCAGCTGCATGAGAAGGCCTGCAAGACCGCGCAAAAAAATAAGCAAAAATTGAAATTTATTTACCATTGTCATATCCTAGATAATGGCAGTCAAATGTACACCCTATTCCTGAAAAAACACCCACAATACGGCCACCAGTCATGACCATGTCCCCACGCATCTCCATGCAGTCCGACCTTGATTCTGTGCCGCCAGGGCCACAATAATATACCCCCTCTCTGAATGTCCGAGTGTGACCCCCTCCCCATGGGTTACTGCAGCTAGTGTTGCCAGCACTGCCACTGCCTGGGTGGGGGTACCCCACCGGAATCCCCACCGGCTAGGTACAAGGTCGTCAAGGTTCTCATTAGCAGCTTTGAGAAATTCCTTGTATATTTTCCTCTCCCTTTAGGGGGCTTTGGCTTTGCAGGACCAACCCTGCCAAGCAGGCTCAGAATCTTGAGGGGGCAGTGCTGCTCTTGGTCTCTGACCTCATTTTAGCTGCATATAGACCGCTTACAGCGAGCACATAAAACAGTTAGGGACTTCTCCTTAATATCTGGGTCATTCAGGTGGGTGTCTAGGGTATAGGGCCATAGACAGTACCATTAAAATAGGATAATAATTAGATATAATTTATTAAGATAAAAAAAATGTAGTTTTCCATGATAGGACAATAAATAAATAAGACGTATAATTCATTATAAAAGTATATCCATCATCTGAACAACATTGAAAGCCCTCTCATACCCGGCTCACAGCAATACATTGGCTCTGGGATATGCAACCATTTCATTACTCACTCACTCAACTTTCCAAACATAACAAATAAGATAAAAAATAAAATAAACACAAACCATATCATCCACACATACTGTGCCTTCTGTTTACTTAGTTTTTATCTTCACTGTGTAAAAATAGTGCTTGTGTGTTCAATTAGTTATATGTGAAGATTTATAAAAAAGCTATATTTTTTGTTGTATTGTTACAATCAGTAACCGGGCTTGAATTGTGTTTATTTTCCTCGTCTATGAGGACTTTGTAAATTTTAAAATAACCATGGAGTAGTCTTTGTGTCTCTGAACAACTGGTTATCAATATATAGTTTATCAACGACGAGAGCTACTCGTTTCGCTTTTAATCTGTTTTCTTTGAAAATTGGATACAGAACTTTGCGCCGTTCTGCAATTTCTTTCGGAAACTGATCATTCATGCCAATTTTGGTCCCAGCAAGTCTTTTACCTAGGCTTTTAACCATTATTTTATCTTTAAATTAAGCAAATTTTGCAACGATTGGGCGTTCGTACCTCTGCCCTCTCTGTCCGAAGCGGTGAACACGTTCAAGTTGGATTTTGTCGACAACTTCACATGGAATCTGAAGCGCTGTACGGAGGAACTCTCTAACTATAGATTCAGGAACTTCTCCTTCTTTTTCTTGGATACCTGTAAGTACCAAATTCTCTCTCATGGATCTAGTTTGAATCTCCAGTAAGGCTTCCTTCAGAACGATGTTCTCTTTTTTAATTCCATTCATTTCGCTTTGAATCTTATTGACTGTCCCTTTTAGCGCGTGTGTTTCCTTCTCCAATGTCGCAGCTTTTTCATCACTCATCTCTAGGCTTGCCTTTAACTCTTTTATATCCTTACTAAGTAATTCAAGTAAACCCAGTTTTTCATTTATTGATTTTAACAGATCGGTTTCGACCTTTACCATTCCCGGTGGTGAGAATATTAAATCGTCAGTATCTGTCGAAGAATCTCGCTTGCGTTTTGTAAACGGTTCCCCTGTCTTACTCTCCGTCATGTTTGGTTGTTGCCTGTTTTCGTAATATTTGTCGATAAATGTCTCTAGTCTTAGGATTTGTTTTGTGTTATTATCCAGATTGAAGGTTTATCACTCACCAGATTATGTAGTGCTAATATTTTAGTCTATTTAGCAGATATTTCGAATATTATGTTTTATCTTGAGGTGCTCTACATAACTTCGTTCAGTCCGCCATTACCTTTACGTTACCTTTACGTCCGCCGTCTTAGGGGGGGGGGGGGTGTATAGCTTGTTCAGTGTTACTTGCCTCGAAGCGAGCATAGAAGTTATTTAGCTCATCTGGTAGGCTCGTGACACTGGGCAGCTCTCGGCTGTGCTTCCCTTTGTAGTCTGTAATAGTTTGCATTCCCTGCCACATCAGATGCGTGTCGGAGCCGGTGTAGTATGATTCGATCTTAGTTCTGTATTGACGCTTTGCCTGTTTGATGTTTCATGTGAGGGCATAGCGGGATTTCTTATAAGCTTCTGGGTGTGAGTCCCGCTCCTTGAAAGTGGCAGCTCTACCCTTTAGCTCAGTCCTAATGTTGCCTGTAATCCATGGCTTCTGGTTGGGGTATGTACGTACAGTCACTGTGAGGACGACGTCCTCAATGCACTTATTGATAAAGTCAGTGACTGATGTGGTGTACTCCTCAATGCCATCGGAAGAATTCCGGAACACATTCCAGTGCGACACCGTAACATTGCTGTTATTGTTTGCAGGTGATGGAGTGGGTGTTGAGTAAGGCAGGTATGTTGTTGTGCTCAGGTATGCTCAGATGTTAGGGTCAGGCTGGTTTGCACACATTCACTGAACCCTCAACAGTCGAAAGGCTGTTGGTCGACCGATATTTTATTTTTTTACTCGAGCAGTGGCAATATATACAAAAATGTATGCCAGATCAGACACCTGTCTGATTCACGCCTGTCTGAGAGGACTAATCCATTGCGGAAGCGGGGATGGTACACCAGTATCACCAGTAGTACATTTAGCCTACCCTTAATTCCCATCATTTCTAATCTATAATGCTTGTTTGGTTATGGTCATTTCTGTTAATGCCTTCAATATATTATTATTACAGTCTTACCGTTGTCATTGTAGGAGTGGACATGTTGTTTGCGGAGCACACAACCTAGGATACAGTTGTGAGAAAAAAGGTTTTGGTTGATTTCATTCCATTTACCAGTTGTCAATTTATTAATTGTCTTTTGTTTGGCACACTCCTGTCAATCTTGAGTAAGGACACGCACCTGATTACACATAGAAGTAGGCCTAGGCTACCTGGCCTGCGTGCAAATATAGACCTATAAATGTGCCCATTTGGGGATCTGATACTATTTCTGATTGTCTTAACTCACCATCAATGTGAAGCTTTTTTTCTTTGCCTCAAATATCAAGAAAACAGTCTATTTACATCTATTGTCATTCTAGTTAGTTCCTCAATGTAGCCTATGTGAAAAATATTTCCATCTCTCTCCCTTTAGATAACCGCTCAGAATGAAGGGGAAAAAATAATGCTCTGATGTAAAAAAAAAATGAAAAAATACCTGATTTACTTCTTATCCCTTACGCAAATAGCCTACAGCTGTGTGTCTCTGTCAGGAGCTCACTGCAGTGTGGAACTCTGAGGGCCCAGAATTTTTTATAGAATGTTGCAAGTCTGCTAGAACGAGTCTGAACCAAGTTAATAGTTGATACAATGTTTCAATTTCTTTGCAGTGATTTATAGGATATTTATTTTTATCAGCATATTTTCCACCTGCGGGCTGCAATGTTTGCGGGAGGTGGAGATCGGGAACAGGTTTTTTTTCTTCTACTGGTTAGGCTATATTGATCTCTGGCTCCCTCTTTAGTCATTGCTGTGTCTTCATTTTTATTTGCAGTGCTTAAAGCATCAGACAAGCTCAGTAGCCTACATATAGTTGACTTTATTCAAACAGGTTGTGTCTATATATGGAAAAATACATGTTTAAACATGTTTTTTTTAAATTACCAATCGATTGGTCGAAAGAACGGATGACTCTCGGTCTACCAATATTTTCTTTTGTCTGGTATAGCCTAGTGGGTGGGTGGTTAAACCTCTCTTCCTCGGCCAAGTGTTGTTTTGTCCTGTGTAAACTCATGCAGTGCTTGTAGTAAACACCAGTAATTGTGGTGTTGGGAGTGATTCAATTCCAGGTTAACCAAAGACACTGGCCTCCAGTCTTGGTGGTAAACTGTATTTTACTATATACCAGTATGATGCATGAACAGGTTTGGAATTTTACTTTACTTTACATAACGCTATTTCAATGTTTGGTTTGTTAAATATAATATAAATGTAATAATAGGCCCGAACTGTATGATGACATTCAAAATGATGGCCATCATCCATTCTTACCGCCAGTAAAAGACTGATAACAGTTGAGAACTGCTAATTTTCTAGCAAGAGCTTCAGGCGCACAACAGACATACTTTTTTGCCATTTAATATTGCCTGTGAAGCTGCACTGTTGCCAAAAGCTCCCTAGAAATTGGCACAACGCCCCTTGTGGCGAAAATAAGAACTGCCAATGAATCCATTTAAAATAATTACATTTACATTTAAGTCATTTAGCAGACGCTCTTATCCAGAGCGACTTACAAATTGGTCATAAAGAATAATTATTCGGATAAAGGAAAAGTGACTTTTTCCACAAAATAGAGGCATACAAAGATAAAACAAATGTGGTACACTGGAAATGAACTAATTAGTGAAGGAAATACAGAAATGGAATGTTGAATAATTTTTGGGTCAGGTCATGCACTACTCATGAAGCATATTTAGAACTTTTATTATTCAAAACATAAAATACAGTCTCAAATCTGAAATATTGTGATATGATATTTTGGCCATATCGACAAGCCCTACCTCCAGTTAAGTATTATTTTTCAATAGTAGTTTATAAGGATGTAATGATTCACTGATGCTCTGTTGAAAATTGTGTTTTACTGGACTTATAATAAGCTACCGGAGACGCAACTCTCATCTGGCTATACAGTAGGCTACATGCTGAATGGGGCTTACAATAGATTTGATTTTTCAGGTTCACCAGCACTAGTTTTTGTAGTTTTGCTTTAAACAATAAGTGTATATATGGCCATTTTTTGATCTACAGGGTAAAGTTGATCATTTCATAACAAGACCGCAATTACTTTGCAGGCGCACTGCATGGCCAAAAGCGGGAGGAGAAAAGAAACTCACTAAACTTCCAAAGGGTCAAAACCATTCGATTTTGAGATGTGTGGGGGGTGTAATCCAAAATTGTGCTATAAATATGAATTGGCTATGTCACAGGCTACATTTTACCCCATAATCTAGTGATTAGTGGGATGGTAGATGCCTAGTCTCCCTTATGGCGCAGCTCAGGTGCCTGCATAGTACATACATGTTTACACACACACACACACACACACACACACACACACACACACACACACACACACACACACACACACACACACACACACACACACACACACACACACACACACACACACACACACACAGCTCAGACTGAAACTCTTTGTGAAAGCTCAGAGGCCCAGAAGATTTTAATTTAGAATGTAAAATGAATGTGTTTATGAAACATGTTATCACCGAATCTTTTCGAACTAAAACGTAAGAGTTTGTGTTGCAGATTCAGTTTTGCCGTACAGATTATAGTGAACAGGGAGGACCTGATTTTACTAATCTTGAGAATATCTTTGAATACGGGCTCAGTAGTATTGGCCATTGACTTCCCCCCTGAGATAATACACAGCATGCTCAGTCACGAATTAGCCTGATTTTCAAAAATCATTGTGTACTGCTGGATCCTCACTAGTAAAACCCATACGGGATAAAATTGACCTTTCATGCATGTTCAGGGCAATAATGAATTATTGAACATTATCCAATTTACATTCCATTTCATTATCTAAAGACACCCCGTCTCCTTTTCATTCACTAGGCCACAGGGCTCTCCAACCCTGTTCCTGGAGAGCTACCGTCCTGTAGGTTCTCCAGGAACAGGGTTGGAGAGCCATGCACTAGGCCCTTTTGTACTAACACAATTATCATTCAGGCTTTGTGATGGTTATTCGAAGATGGTGTCTGTCTGGTATCTGAGAGCATCACAATTTCTGCGTGATCCATAGAGACAAGTGTTTGAGTACTCCCGACAGCACACATTTTATTTGTATCCCTGGACAAGCACACCTGCCTGCTGTTGGGGTTACTTGAGGACCAGAGTTGGGGAAACACTGAAATAAGTGTTTGATTTATGACTTCTTTGATTCACTCTGGCTGTCTGTTTTTCTTCACATTTTTTTCCTACTTCCCCTCATCTTTCATTCTCCATTATTGTTATTATTTTTTCTTCTCCTTTTTCTTCTCTGTTTGGACTCTAGCATGGACACGCTGCATGTCGTGGCCCCTCCCCTTCACCCGCCAGTCAAGCCAGGGGCGGGGTCAACCGCGCGTCGCCGACCCCTCCGGTTGCTAAGGGGGGTGTCTGAAGGGAGCCGCATGGCTAGCGGTCGTTTCCGGACGCAGCCGGTGACCGCCAGCGACGTCACCGCGAGTCAATGGTAGGGTTCAAGGAAGAGCCACTAGTCCCTAATAGACAACGTTAGCTTGATGCTCACTGTGCCGAGCTCAAGTGTAGTGGACAAGTGTAGAGACGCATAACATATTGCATAGCTGTGTGTGTTTGTGTGCAAGGGCATGCAACCAGTTGCTAAATCAGTTAGTTTTAGTGAAAAAAGCTATCCTTGCTGTGGTCAATTTACTTAGATGCCAGCCTAGTTGTCGTTGCAGTGTACCGTTTTGTGGTTCAGCATCACCCTCTATTCCACTGTGCCCTTTGCCTCCTTACCCAGCTATCCCCTCCAGGCTCTTTTGTGTTAAAACCAGCTTCCTTCCTTGTGTTACATCATCATCCGTCCCCACATCAGCTGCTTTCCATCCATATTTAAAGGCCATTACTTATAGATGAACAGCTGTCTTCAAATGGTTCACGTTTCACTTTTATTATGGGTAGTGATGTGGCTGTGGGTGCACGGATACACAATGTGAGCAGTCTTTCTAACCTCTGTGAATTAATGTTGAATTGAAAATTGAGGCGACGGTAAGTAGCCTTCTTTTAACCGTTCTCTGATTTATGATATCACGTGGATGTAGGCTTGCAAAATTCCTGTTGGAGGATTCCCTTCCATGCTTATTCCTTCAAGATTGAGGGAGCCCTCCAACCGGGATTTCTGGAGAAACCTTGTGATTTTGGAAAAGTTATCAACATTTCTCATGACCTTATGTGACCCTTTGTGTGTGCCTGCACCTGTGCGTGCCTCAGGGTTTCCAATTAGGAAAATATGGTGCCAGACAATGTGACTGGTAAGACTTCAATTTACCAGCCATTTACCAGACCCATATGCATCGGGTGCATAATCCATTAGGGCGTTCACTAGGGCTGACTCCAATTAGTCAACTATTAGTAATTCTTTTGAGATATAAAGAACTTATTAAACATTTAAATGAAATGAAAATGTGCATATGAAAACCATAACTGGCACGCAGATCGGTAGAAATTATCAGATAAATTGGCATTCCACATTAAAAATGTTGCCGATTCCTCGTGTAGCCTATTACTGGAAACTTCAGGAGAGAAATGGCAGAATCTGCGAAAGCCAACAGGAGGAGACTAGTTGGGTCAGGTTACGTTTTTTTTTTTTTTTTTTTGTGATCTAGATCTCTGGCAACTTTTGGTCGACCAAGATTTTTTTTTTTGCCTGGGACAGCTCCAGCGTCCACCCACGGTGCTCAGAATGACTGTGATTTAGATTATGGTAATTCATCTTAACAGAACATGCAACTCATTTAATGAAGCAGCCAATAAAACGTCATTTTCAAACATTTGCCAAAATGCAATCAGCGGGAAAACACCATTCTAAACTCCATGTATGCATGCATGCTAGCGGTTCCATATGTGACAGATATGAACATCTCTGTTAGAAACCTAGAAAAAGGGGGAATCTAAAGATGAAACAACTAGCATGGGTTGCTAATATGACAAGGATTGTGCCTTTGGTGTCTGGACAAGAAAGTTGATATGAAAGCCAATAGAACAGGAGAGAAATGGCAAAGCGATGGGTCCAATAGGGAAGTTCATTTATTTTTTGGGTGCCATAATTAAATAATTATTCCTGTCTGTACAGAAATGAGTGAAGTAATTCAAAATACACTGCTCAAAAAAATTAAGGGAACACTTAAACAACACAATGTAACTCCAAGTCAATCACACTTCTGTGAAATCAAACTGTCCACTTTGGAAGAAACACTGATTGACAATAAATTTTACATGCTGTTGTGCAAATGGAATAGACAAAAGGTGGAAATTATAGGCAATTAGCAAGACAGCCCCAATAAAGGACTGGTTCTGCAGGTGGTGACCACAGACCACTTCTCAGTTCCTATGCTTCCTGGCTGATGTTTTGTTCACTTTTGAATGCTGGCGGTGCTTTCACTCTAGTGGTAGCATGAGACTGAGTCTACAACCCACACAAGAGGCTCAGGTAGTGCAGCTCATCCAGGATGGCACATCAGTGCGAGCTGTGGCAAAAAGGTTTGCTGTGTCTGTCAGCGTAGTGTCCAGAGCATGGAGGCGCTACCAGGAGACAGGCCAGTACATCAGGAGCCGTGGAGGAGGCCGTAGGAGGGCAACAACCCAGCAGCAGGACCGCTACCTCCGCCTTTGTGCAAGAAGGAGCACTGCCAGAGCCCTGCAAAATGACCTCCAGCAGGCCACAAATGTGCATGTGTCTGCTCAAACGGTCAGAAACAGACTCCATGAGGGTGGTATGAGGGCCCAACGTGTATCAAGAATGGTCCACATATCTCACATTAGTTGAATTTTAACTTCTAGATTTAGAAACAAAAACATTATTGATATGAAACTATTCCACAAGAATGCCCATATGAAAATCTGGCACGCAGAATGGTAAAAATGGTCGGATTAATTCTATGCTTCCCTGGATTTGAAACTCATGCGCCGCCTGTGAAGTCTTTATAAAAGTTTCCATGGTCGGATTTTGCGTGTAGGCTACTTTGAAGCAAGGGAAGATATACCTCATAATATGAAATGAAACATTCAGGTTTCAAACAAGTGTGCTTTCAAAAATGCATAAGGCTTCCAGCTCACATTGTGAAGTGGTGGGTGACGCATTGACAGAATGTTGGCTCCATTTGAACGGTGAGTGGGAGGCAATTACTTCAATTACACGTTGAGAAATAAAAATAGTATCTCTTTTTTTAATCGTTTACCAAAAAAATGTTATTAGTATGTCATTGCATTTAGAATTGTTGTTGCA
Organism: Salvelinus fontinalis; assembly: GCF_029448725.1. Lineage (NCBI taxonomy): Eukaryota > Metazoa > Chordata > Actinopteri > Salmoniformes > Salmonidae > Salvelinus > Salvelinus fontinalis. The sequence goes on along the minus strand of NC_074665.1, from coordinate 42,955,591 downwards.
CAATAAACGGGCTCATAAAAGCACATGTTTTACTAACGCAGCAACCAGCTGAGGAACTACTAGTAGACATTCTGCTCACAATAGGCTCTGTAAGCTTGTGTGATAGTTGTGTTGGGTAAATAAGATGTATGATGACTACTGAAAATACACACAGGCCAATTTAATTCCACTAAATTACGCTAATCAACCTATAGACCGATAAGCATGACGGTCAAATGTATTTCCATCGACTGGTATTTCCATCAATAAATAGAAAGCATTATTTTACAACAGGATTTTCTTTCTCCCGGTCATTTTAAGCCGGCAACATGTTTTACTTTTTTTTTTATCATCTTTTCATCCTTTGGGGGGGGGGGGGGGCTGATGGAAACCCTGGCATGTGTTAGCAGGTGAAACCATGTCATCGTTTGTCCCCTTGCCACATATCTCAGTGTGTGACCTCATTTGTCTTCTCTCGCTCTTTCTCTCTCTTTTAACAGCCTTTTGGAAGCTGGGGACGCCGAGGAGCCAAAAGGTAAGAACTCTGCTTTTACAGGCCTCAAAGGCACCACTGTACCAGTTTTTTTCTTTCCACCTCCTTTGTACACTCTATGCATTTCAATGTTAAAGGAAAGAGGCTACAGAGTGTACAGTACATTAAACAGATACACAGCTGCTATAGCTGTCGGGATAAGAGGGCATTGATTCGGGCTAATGTCGCGCTTCGGAGCAGAATGAAAAGGGATTCTTCGGCCCAGAGCCTTTTCAGTTCAGGCTATGTTTGAAAGCTGGCCATCCCACCTCAGGGGTTCATGTTCAGCATCAAAAGCAGCAGTGGTGGCATAGGGTGAGGCCGTGTGTGCGTTGCTTGTGCTTGCGTCCGTGTGTGTGCGTTTGAGAGGGAGTGAGTATTCTGTGTGTCTTTGTGTGTGAATGAGAAACAGAGGGAGATTGTGGGTGACTTAAGTGCTACTGTGTTTAAAACATGTGTGTGAGACGGAGGGATGTTCAGGACCTGAAGGGAAAGTGGCAAAACGCCACTAATGTTGCAGCAGCTATTCCCGAATCCGGACCAATCCCAGTGCTTGTTCCGACACGGAGAGCTTGAGAGAGGGGAAATTGTGGAGTTAGACCATGGATCACTTCTTCGCTTCCTGACTCGCAACCGCACACTTCATTTTAACATTGGATGCAAAGCAGAGAAACAAAAGAGACTGAGGAAGAAGCAGGAGAAAAGAGGCAGAGGAATCGAACTGATGACACAAAAAGGGTCAGAAGGAGAGAGGAGACTGGGAAAGGTAAGCTCTGTGGGCTCGTCAATTAGTGTGTATATGCAGAGTTGGCAAAGCCTCTGTTTTGCTTTTGGAGTTTTCTATTGGAGGAAGGGGAGTGTGGGGGGTTCAGATTCGGTGTCCCGTCATTGATAGTATGGAGTTCCCCATCCGTGAAACTGTTCCACTGGCAAGTGTGGCAGAGGTTAACTCTCTCAAGTGGAAAAGGCTGGTCGAACTACGAAGAATGCTGGCTCAGCACATACAGTACCAGTCCAAAGTTTGGACACACCTACCGATTCAAGGGTTTTTCTTTATTTTTACTATTTTCTACATTGTAGAATAATAGTGAATAAATCAAAACTATGAAATAACACACATGTAGAATCATGTAGTAACCAAAAAAGTGTTAAACAAAATATATTTTCGGTTCTTCAAAGTAGCCACCCTTTGCCTTGATGCCATTTTTGCACACTTGGCATTCTCTCAAGCAGCTTCAGCTGGAATGGTTTTCCAACAGTCTTGAAGGAGTTCCCACATATGCTGAGCACTTGTTGCCTGCTTGTCAGCTGCCAGGTCATCTGATGCAGCACTCCATCACACTCCTTCTTGGTCAAATAGCCTTTACACAGCCTGGAGGTGTGTGTTGGGTCTTTGTCCTGTTGAAAAACAAATGATATTCCCACTAAGCGCAAACCAGATGGGATGGTGTATCGCTATAGAATGCTGTAGTAGCAATGCTGGTTAAGTGTGCCTTGAATTCTAAATAAATCACAGAGTGTCACCAGAAAGCACCCCCACACCATCATACCTCCTCCATGCTTCACAGTGGGAACCACACATGCGGAGATCATCCGTTCACCTACTCTGTGTCTCAAAGACACGGCGGCTGGAACCAAAAATCTCAAATTTGGACTCATCAGACCAAAGGACATATTTCCACCGGTCTAATGTCCATTGCCCGTGTTTCTTGGCCCAAGCAAGTGTCTTCTTCTTATTGATATCCTTTTAGTAGTGGTTTCTTTGCAGCAATTCGAACATGAAGGCCTGATTCACGCAGTCTCCTCTGAACAGTTGATGTTGATGCGTCTGTTACTTGAACTCTGTGAATCATTTTTCGGGGGCTGCAATTTCTGAGGCTGGTAACTCTGCTGCAGAGGATACGTTCATTAGAGGTAGAGCTTCCTTTCCTGTGGCTGTCCTCATGAGAGCCAGTTTCATCATAGCGTTTGATGGTTTTTGCGACTGCACTTGAAGTAACTTTTCCGGATTGACTGACCTTCATGTCTGAAAGTAATGATGGACTGTCGTTTCTCTTATCTTATTTGATAAGTTCTTTCCATAATGTGGACTTGGCCTTTTACCAAATAGGGATATCTTCTGTATACCACCCCTACCTTGTCACAACACAACTGATTGGCTCAAACGCGTTAAGAAGGAAAAAAAATAAAATAACTTTTAACAAGGCAAACCTGTTAATTGAAATGCATTCCAGGTGACTACCTCATGAAGCTGTTTGAGAGAATGCCAAGAGTGTGCAAAGCTGTCATCAAGGCAAAGGGTGGCTACTTTGAAAAATCTCAAATCAAATATTTGTTTAACACTTTACACTTTTTTTGTTACTACATGATTCCATATGTGTTATTTCATAGTTTTGTCTTCACTATTATTCTACAATGTAGAAAATAGTAAAAAAATAAAGAAAAACCCTTGAATTAGTAGGTGTTTCCAAACTGTTGACTGGTATTGTACATTTCACTTACTTAAAAGTTGTCTAACTCCTTGAAAATAAGAGAAACGGGTGACGGTTTGAATTAATGTGTGAATTCCAACCACAGAGCTCAATTCTGGAGCGTCCCAAGAGATGCTGGGTAATATTCACATCAGCGCTGCTGGATCCATTGGCCCCTCCAGCCATCCCCGCTTTCCAATTGGCTCCCTGTCTTTCCCTGAGGGATACAAGCTGTTTCAAGATGAATGGGAAACACTTACGGAACAATTGCTAATCTTCAGAGGTGGACATGTTGCCAAGGCTTTTCCAGGCTTTTGTGTTTATTTTGATCTCTGCGAAAGGTCTAGGATGAAGTGATGAGGGCTGGACTTGAGTCAAACAGTATCTTAGAGTAGGAGTGATGATCTGGGATCAGTTTTCCCATGTCTGTATATCTTATATATCATTATGATCAAGGCAAAATTGATCCTAGATCAGCACTCCTACTCTCTGACTCTGTCAAAATGGTTTCTGGCTTGAAGTCAAAACCCAAAACCCCCACTGAGCATAACTAGAGTGAAGCTCAACTTCCTTGGCTTGTGTGTGTGTGTGTGTGTGTGTGTGTGTGTGTAATGGGTCTTTGCTGACTTGTGTCAGAAGTAGTTTTGAACAGCCGACTCCGGTGGATTTTGGATTACGTCAATGTGACGGCCACATGTAGCCGCACAGCTAAATATTCCTATCATTTGCACTTTAACATTCATTTGCACCAAATGTTTCATGACCAATGCATGGTTTTCATTTAAAAAATCAGACACATTTTTTAAAAATTGTTGCATATATTAATTCTAAATTGAGTGCACTCTCTTAGATTTATATTTCTAACATTTTATTCTAACAATTATTTCTATGTTTTACCAGTTTAGTTTTTGCAGCTTTTTTTCTGGTTCCTTGTCTGCAGCATGGTGGCCGGTGTGCTGCTAATTGGCACGACAGTAGCTAGCTAATTTACATCTTTTTAATATTGAATTGAGCCACATTAAAGTAATCTGAAACACCATCTAACCAGTTATTAAATAGTATTATATGCAGTTGTCTAAGCTAGCCAGCTAGCTAACTAGCCAGCTAGCTAACTAGCCTAGCTAGCCAACCACCAAGGTCAGCATAAGTAGCAAGCCAGAGCGCAACACGATTAACAACTCGAGACCAACTAGCACAGGCAGGAACCCACAGACCACAATTTAAACAACACCAGCAGATCAAAAGCAAAGAGAGAGCAGAGACATTGATGCTTGGGGCCCAACCTATGGCAAGAGTGGCTGAGTTGCTAAGCGAGAGCCAGGGAGCGAGGCCCTTCGGAGGGATAGGCCGTTTCACCGGGCTGAGAGTCAGTGAGGCAGATAATCCAATAGCTATATAGCGAGGGAAATCCAAAGTAGATGGATTCCAGGAGCAATACTCCAGAAGCGGCAGAGTGCACAGTAGACTAGGGAGACAGTCAGCAATCGGAAATGATCACACAATAGCACAGTCCAGACTCCGATGTCAGTCATCTAACACTAAGCCAACGTTGAAAAAGTAATTAAAATAAATCTCTGGTAGCCTAATTCAGAGCTACCAGAGAAGCAAAGGTGACAAAACACAGGACAAAAATGAGGTACCAAACAGATGAGGTACTAAACAATTAAAGCAGGCAGGGAGGATTTTCTCCTTTCGTGAGCCTGAGGCAAGAAGGCACAAAGAGCCTGCCTGTTGAACATGCAGGATGCCTCACGTGTGGGGAATACTCGCTGATTGGTAATACGATAGCTTGTTTACATCACATTTTCTCGTAATTGGTGGATTGTAGCTCACCACCACCAACACTCGGTCTGGAATTTAATTACATGCTAGCATGGCTAGTGACTAAAGTTAGCCAGCTCGTGCTAGCTATTGAGCTAGCATACGAACTCTGTAGCAGAGTAGGTTCTCTTAATGACGGTCGATATAGTGCATTCTGAGTTGTTCCGAAGTTACCCGGAAAAAAAGTTCAATATTTAAAACTCCAAAAACTATTAAAAAGAAATTGTTATACAGTGCATTTGACCTTTTCCACATTTTGTTACATTAAAGCCTTGTTCTAAAATGTATTAAATACATTTCTTTCCTCATCAATCTACACACAATACCCCATAATGACAAATCGAAAAAAGGTTTTTAGAGTAAAATTTAAACAAAGACTGATGCCTTATTTACATAAGTATTCAGAAGTTTGGAACCACCAACGCTCTTCCTAGAACTGTCCGCCCGGCCAAAATGAGCATTCGGGGGGGAAGGGCCTTGGTCAGGGAGGTGACCAAGAACACGACGCTCACTCTGACATGGCTCCAGAGTTCCTCTCTGGAGATGGGAGAATTTTCTAGAAGGACAACCAGCTCTGCAGCACTCCACCAATCAGGCATTTATGGTAGAGGGGCCAGACGGAGGCCGCTGCTCAGTAAAAGGCACATGACAGCCCGCCAGGAGTTTGCCAAAAGATACCTAAAGGACTCTCAGACCATGAGAAACAAGATTCTCTGGTCTGATGAAACCAAGATTGAACATTTTGGCCTGAATGCCAAGCATCACGTCTGGAGGAAACTTGCCACCATCTCTATGTTAAAGCCTGTGGTGGCAGCATCATGCTGTCGGGATGTTTTTCAACGGCAGGGACTGGGAGACTAGTCAGGATAGAGAGAAATATGAATGGAGCAAAGTACAGAGATCCTTGATGAAAATCTGCTCCAGAGCACTCAGGACCTCAGACTGGGGTGACGGTTCACCTTCCACCAGGACAATAACCCTAAGCAAACAGCCAAGACAAGGCGGTAGAGGCTTCAGGACAAGTCTCTGAATGTACTTGAGTGGCCCAGCCAGAGCCCGGACTTGACCCCGATTTTAACTTCTCTGGAGAGACCTGAAAATAGCTTTGCAGCGATGCTCCCCATCCAACCTGACAGAGCTTGAGAGGATCTGCAGAGAAGAATGGGAGAAACTCTCCAAATACAGGTGTGCCAAGTTTGTAGCGTCATACCCAAGAAGACTCGAGGCTGTAATCGCTGCCAAAGGTGCTTCAACAAAGTACTGAGTAAAGGGTCTGAATACTTATGTAAATGTCATGACAGTTTTACATTTTTAATACATTGGCAAAAATGTTTTTGCTTTGTCATTATGAGGTATTGTGTGTAAATTGAAAAAACAACAACAATTCAATACATTTTAGAATAAGGCTGTAACCTAACTAACAAAATGTGGAAAAAGTCAAGGGATCTGAATACTTTCAGAATGCAATATATATTATTTAAAAGTTTTTAAAACATTTTTTTAGGCTGTGGGAACATTGTCGGGATATGACAGGATATACCGTGCATTCGGGAAAGTGTTCAGACCCCTTGACTTTTTCCACATTTTGTTACGTTACGTTCTCATTTTAAAATAGTTTTTTCCCCCTCATCAATTTAATCCATCTACACACAGTACCCCATAATGACAAAGCAAAAACAGGGTGTCTCTGGACAGTTTTTGTGTTTTAGGAACATATACACTGCTCAAAAAAATAAAGGGAACACTTAAACAACACAATGTAACTCCAAGTCAATCACACTTCTGTGAAATCAAACTGTCCACTTAGGAAGCAACCCTGATTGACAATAAATTTCACATGCTGTTGTGCAAATGGAATAGACAAAAGGTGGAAATTATAGGCAATTAGCAAGACACCCCCAAAAAAGGAGTGATTCTGCAGGTGGTGACCACAGACCACTTCTCAGTTCCTATGCTTCCTGGCTGATGTTTTGGTCACTTTTGAATGCTGGCGGTGCTCTCACTCTAGTGGTAGCATGAGACGGAGTCTACAACCCACACAAGTGGCTCAGGTAGTGCAGTTCATCCAGGATGGCACATCAATGCGAGCTGTGGCAAAAAGGTTTGCTGTGTCTGTCAGCGTAGTGTTCAGAGCATGGAGGCGCTACCAGGAGACAGGCCAGTACATCAGGAGACGTGGAGGAGGCCGTAGGAGGGCAACAACCCAGCAGCAGGACCGCTACCTCTGCCTTTGTGCAAGGAGGTGCACTGAGCCCTGCAAACTGACCTCCAGCAGGCCACAAATGTGCATGTGTCAGCATATGGTCTCACAAGGGGTCTGAGGATCTCATCTCGGTACCTATTGGCAGTCAGGCTACCTCTGGGCGAGCACATGGAGGGCTGTGCGTCCCCACAAAGAAATGCCACCCCACACCATGACTGACCCATCGCCAAACCGGTCATGCTGGAGGATGTTGCAGGCAGCAGAACGTTCTCCACGGCGTCTCCAGACTCTGTCACGTCTGTCACATGTGCTCATGTGCTCAGTGTGAACCTGCTTTCATCTGTGAAGAGCACAGGGCGCCAGTGGCGAATTTGCCAATCTTGGTGTTCTCTGGCAAATGCCAAACATGCTTCACGGTGTGGGGCTGTAAGCACAACCCCCACCTGTGGACGTCGGGCCCTCATACCACCCTCATGGAGTCTGTTTCTGACCGTTTGAGCAGACACATGCACATTTGTGGCCTGCTGGAGGTCATTTTGCAGGGCGCTGGCAGTGCACCTCCTTGCACAAAGGCGGAGGAAGCGGTCCTGCTGCTGGGTTGTTGCCCTCCTACGGCCTCCTCCACGTCTCCTGATGTACTGGCCTGTCTCCTGGTAGCGCCTCCATGCTCTGAACACTACGCTGACAGACACAGCAAACCTTTTTGCCTCAGCTCGCATTGATGTGCCATCCTGGATGAACTGCACTACCTGAGCCACTTGTGTGGGTTGTAGACTCCGTCTCATGCTACCACTAGAGTGAGAGCACCGCCAGCATTCAAAAGTGACCAAAACATCAGCCAGGAAGCATAGGAACTGAGAAGTGGTCTGTGATCACCACCTGCAGAATCACTCCTTTTTTGGGGGTGTATTGCTAATTGCCTATAATTTCCACCTTTTGTCTATTCCATTTGCACAACAGCATGTGAAATTTATTGTCAATCAGTGTTGCTTCCTAAGTGGACAGTTTGATTTCACAGAAATGTGATTGACTTGGAGTTACATTGTGTTGTTTAAGTGTTCCCTTTATTTTTTTGAGCAGTGTATTTTGTTTTGTCCAGCAATGTTCTGACCAGACTGTTCCCTACAATCTAATAAAACATTCTGGGAACCTTTTGAAGAACATATAAAATGTGTTCTGGGAACATTCTTGCAACATCGGGCGTATTTCCATAGGTATGGCGATGACTGCAATCTCAGAGGCACTTGTCTGTAAAACTGAAACTGATGGGATATCCTCAGAATTCCCAGGCCCTTTTCTGCCATTTTCGCTCCTGGGAAAGACCCTTATCACTTTACAGAGCAGGTGGTGAATGTACAGTACTGTTCCCTCCCAGACAGAGTACAGAGTGTTCAGTCCAGCTATGGTAGGATTAGTGCATGTATGTATGTATGTATGTGTGGGTGGAAGGAAGTAGGTGTGTTTGTCTCTGTCTCGCTGTGTGTGTGACTGCATGTGCATGCGCGTGAAAGCGAGAATGAGTTGTCCTTCTGTGTGCAAGTGGGCCTCACACCAACAAGCCAACCCTGTAAACAGCGTTACAGCAATAGCTGTTTTAAAAACAAAACACACACAAAGACCTAATCCAAGACCTGAGGTGACTGATAGGTCGCTCATATCCTCCACAATAATGAAAGAATAACATTCTGATGTGAACCTGTGAATTTGTGCTCATGTGATTTTTGACCAATGTTTAAATCAAATCACATACACGTGTGCTAATATGTGTTTTTTGCCAGTAACTGACAGGAAGACTGATGACGGAGCCAAGATGAACATGGCTGCCAACATGTCTTTGATTAAGGTATATTCTGTGCGTGTGTGTGTGTACCTGTGTATGTAGAGGTGTGTTTATGTGCACATATGCCTCTGTGTACAGCCATGTATTTGTGCATACTTGTATGGGTGTTTGTCATCTGCAATTATGAATATGGCTACAGTACAAGTATGAGTATTTTGCAGTTCTGTTGTGTGTGTGTTACCTAGGCCCCATTCCAACTATCCTCAAATCTCAATTCCTCTTTCTTGCTCCATACATCTGGCCTAGTCCCATATCCCCCAAAGCTGATTACTCCAAAATATCCTCTATAATTGAGTTGTCCCGTAGAGTATACGGACTGACCCGCACCTGGAGTCAGACTTGGCTCCTCCACTCCCTTGGAGATTGGAGTACAAACCGAGCCAAGATTTGGAAAGGAAAAGAAAGCCTGTGTACTCAGGCATACTTAAGGCCATATACATATACATACACTACCATTCAAAAGTTTGGGGTCACTTAGAAACAGTTTTAAGCTGTGCCAACATAATTGCAAAAGGGTTTTCTCATGATCAGTTAGCCTTTTTAAAATGATAAACTGTCAAGAATAAAGGACATTTCTACGTGACCCCAAACTTTTGAACGATAGTGTATATAAAAACAAATATCCCAGTACTGACCCTTTTTTTGTGCACGTGCACACATTTTTAAACCAAATGACAGAAAAGCACAGTAACAGAGTAACTGACTTTTTCCCAGGCTATTGGGCTTCCATGAGGGGATTGTGTAGTCGTAGACCTAAAAGAAGGACGCGGTGTTGTTGTGGTTCTATAATTGGCCTTAGGAGAGTGCCAGGGGTTGGCCAAGTGGACCCAGATGGTAGCAAATGACAGTGTTTTAAGAAAGAGATGCACCCACTTTGTGTGTCTGTGGGTGCTCATACTCATGTACTCCATGAATGTGCGTTTCTTTATGCGGGAGTTGGTTATCTTTTATAATATATTGAATTGAGCTCTGAGGCTGTAGGCCCTGCACCACATACAGGAAAACAGACTAATGTAGTGGTGGTGTGTGTTTGTCTTTGAGAATAGTTCAGAACCATAGATAAAGAGGTTTATTCAGGGTCATATTCATAAGGGCCCATGGTAACATTTTTCAATGGAGAATGAGCATTTCTTATTGCACAATTTTGCATTGTCCCTCTCTGTTCCAGTCCGTTTGTTTTTATTTCTTTGGTGCCTAATTAATACAACCCGGGCACCAAATAGATAGACACGTATACATTGTAGGCCTTCGACCGTATGGTTCTCATCGACATCTGCTCTGCTGTAGGTCTGGACTCACTTGTTGTCCAGTTCCCTGGGTGTTCTCTTTGTTTATTTATATTGAGGGCTCCAGTCCAGCACTGGCTGGCTGAGAAACACAACTCTCCTCGCTCCTCCTCCATCTCTTTCTCCTCCTCATCGAGTTTGTGAATGGATCCCCTATGTGTGGCAGAGTTGTGAAAAAAAGCCATATCTCAGACTGGCCAATAAAAGATTAAGATTGGCAAAAGAACACAGACACTGGACAGAGGAACTTTGGGGACAGTAAAACCACAATGTTGCCTCCCCAAGATGCCCCTAGACGCTGTTTTGGGTCAGATTTGTGTTTTCCCTTACTAATGGTTGAGGTTCGAATTAGGGGAGGGGAAGCTGATCCTAGAACTTTATCTATGGGAAACCTCACCCTGAAACCCCTGGGGACGCTGTCTGTGGGAAATACTCATAAATCCCTTTTCCACCAGGGGCTGGAGAAGACTGAAGAGTCGTCTCCCCTGACAACAGAGGGGAGTGGTCGCCATGCCAACAACGCCAGCCGAGCGCACACCCAGCCAATCACAAGCAAGGAGATGGTGGCGGCAGGCAGGTAGGCGGCGTCGAGGAGATATTGTATTATATTTATAAGGTCATGGGATTGTCTACAAATTTGAATGATTATGCACTGGATTGTGGACTCAAAATATAAACATGAGCACACACACACAGTTGTTATATAAGTGTTTTCTGGTGCGTCGGAGCAACATGTCACTGTAGTCTGCTAGTCTAGTGAGTCAGCACAGATAAAAACACAGCACAGTCAGCCTGTCAGATAAGTTGTATCACACGGTGGTGGTGTACATGTGTGTGTGTTGTGTGCGTTTTTTCCTGTGCATATTTTTTTGTGGGTGGCAGGTACTTGAACCGGTCACTTCAACTCCTCACTCCTCCTAGCAAAGTTCAACATTCCCCCAAGTCACCCACATCCCAAGTGGATAGTGCACCAATTACAGCCATGTTCTCATTACCATAGCTACAACAGTCTAAATCCCATCGGCATGGCTACTGTGGTCTGTCCGGTTGTCATAGCGGCCAGGCTAGTGCACCTGGTGCCGGTTGCACCAGTCGGTAAGTGGTGCAAGTGGTTAGTAAACTCTACGTCCGACATAAAATGTGCCTTAAACCGGACCTAAAAATGATACCTGTGGCACCACCTGGGTGTAAGCCCTTCTATGAGCTACGCCTGGGACAGATCTTACGCCTAGTAGGGAGCAGGCGTAAGGTGTTAAATTGGGACTGTTATTTTATGATATGCACAGAAAATAATAGCAATCTATATTTTCAAAAGGATGTGAGTCTTGTGTTCATATTTCACAACCTCCGCGGGCTTTTAGCAAAGTAATACATTTGATTTATGCTACATTTTTGCATGCTAAATGTGTCTAATTAGATATTAGCAAACTAATAGATGAGCTGCCACCACTTATTTGCCTTTGCGGATATAGCCTAGGCTACTACGTGAGTGAAAAGCAAAGTAATCCGCCTGTTATACTAGGCTATCATAGGCTACATAACAGGCTTTCAAAATGTTCTGATAACACTGTTAGACGAGCAAACTAGACTAAAGATCATTAACACTCAACTCAATTTGGCTAACACTTTCCCAGCCTAATTGTAACCAAATATCCAAACGGAGATTCCGTGAAAAGAAAAATCTGAGTCCCCACGCTTGTCTCAAAGCATCGTGATAATGATGTCCCAATCATAACGGTGCTGAAATTATAGTTTTATCCCCCACGGCTATTGCTTTAAAGTATTTAAAACGGTTGGATGACTTTGGAGAGTTTCAGTAAGCAACAATAATGACAAATGCCTTCAATGGCATTAGTGTCCTTTATACCAATATTTTCGTCATTCAGTGATATTCATTCCCACAATAATTATTGATTGATCCATCCAGTTGTGGTTAAGAAAAGGTGCGTGCATAGTGGTGGGCTTTGCGAAGTGATGGGACATACCTCGCAAAGTTTAGAACTGACGTAAAGATATTAACAGCCTAGAAACTATCGTTATGAAGCATCGAATCTCATGAATGCGCATTGCTTACGGATTTATCTACGACTACTCTTATTTTTGGTTGGTGCAACAGGTGTAAATTCTGACGTAGCTCCGCCCGACCTTGCATTTAAGACCACGTTTTTACACCCAACTGGTGCAACCGGACCCTGTTTTATAACCAGAGTTCCAGACAAACTTGCATAGCATTTCAACGGGCTTTTTGATCAGTGCAACTCCGCATTCATCAGGCCAGTTTCACAGACTATTGTAGTGGTAGCAGATAATGGTCCCTAACATTTGTATAGATGCAAACACTTTGTGTGCGTGTGTCTGTGGGTGCTCATACTCATGTACTTTATGTATGTGCGTTTGTTTATGCGAGAGTTGGTTATCTTTTATAATATATTGAATTGAGCTCTGAGGCTGTAGGCCCTGTATCACATACAGGAAAACACACTAGTGTAGTGGTGGTGTGTGTTCATCTTTGAGAATAGTTCAGAACAATAGATAAAGAGGTGTGTATACATATATACATACATACATACAGTTGAAGTCGGAAGTTTACATACACCTTAGCCAAATGCATTTAAACTCAGTTTTTCACAATTCCTGACATTTAATCCAAGTAAAAATCCCCTGTCTTAGGTTAGTTAGGATCACCACTTTATTTTATGAATGTGAAATGTCAGAATAATAGTAGAGAATGATTTATTTCAGCTTTTATTTCTTTCATCACATTCCCAGTGGGTCAGAAGTTACAATCAATTAGTATTTGGTAGCATTGCCTTTAAATTGTTTAGCTTGGGTCAAATGTTTGGGGTAGCCTTCCACAAGCTTCTCACAATAAGTTGGGTGAATTTTGTCCCATTCCTCCTGACAGAGCTGGTGTAACTGAGTTAGGTTTGTAGGCCTCCTTGCTCGCACACGCTTTGTCAGTTCTGCCCACAAATTTTCTATGGGATTGAGGTCAGGGCTTCGTGATGGCCACTCCAATACCTTGACTTTGTTGTCCTTAAGCCATTTTGCCACAACTTTGGAAGTATGCTTGGGGTCATTGTTCATTTGGAAGACCCATTTGAGAACAAGCTTTAACTTCCTGACTGATGTCTTGAGATGTTGCTTCAATATATCCGCATAATTGTCCGTCCTCATGAGGCCATCTATTTTGTGAAGTGCACCAGTCTCTCCTGCAGCAAAGCACCCCCACAACATGATGCTGCCACCCCTGTGCTTCACGGTTGGGATGGTGTTCTTCGACTTGCAAGCCTCCACCTTTTCCCTTCAAACATAACGATGGTCATTATGGCCAAACAGTTCTATTTTTGTTTCATCAGACCAGAGGACTGATGTCCCCATGTGCAGTTACAAACCGTAGTCTGGCTTTTTTATGGCGGTTTTTGAGCAGTGGCTTCTTCCTTGCTTAGTGGTCTTTCAGGTTATGTCGATATAGGACTCGTTTTACTGTGGATATAGATACTTTTGTACCTGTTTTCTCCAGCACCTTCACAAGGTCCTTTGCTGCTGTTCTGGGATTGATTTGCACTTTTTGCACCAAACTACATTAATCTCTAGGAGAAGGAATGCGTCTCCTTCCTGAGCGGTAGGATGGCTGTGTTGTCACATGGTGGTTATTCTTGCATACTATTGTTTGTACAGATGAACGTGGTACCTTCAGGCGTTTGAAAATTGCTCCCAAGGATGAACCAGACTTGTGGAGGTCTACAATTCTTTATCTGAAGTCTTGGCTGAGTTCTTTTGATTTTCCCATGATGTCAGCACTGAGTTTGAAGGTAGGCCTTGAAATACATCCACAGGTACACCTCCAATTGACTCAAATGATGTCAATCAGCCTATCAGAAGCTTCTAAAGCCATGACATCATTTTCTGTTATTTTCCTAGCTGTTTAAAGGCACAGTCAACTTAGTGTTTGTAAACTTCTGACCCACTGGAATTGTGATACAGTGAAATAATCTGTAAACAATTGTTGGAAAAATGACTTGTCATGCACAAAGTAGATGTCCTAACCGACTTGCCAAAACTATAGTTTGTTAACAAGACATTTGTGGAGTGGTTGAAAAACAAGTTTCAATGACTCCAACCTAAGTGCCTGTAAACGTCCAACTTCAACTGTACATACATACATACATACACACACAGACTGATCAAAAAAATAAACATGTAAACTGTTGGTCCCATGTTGCAGCCAACATTTCCATATGGGCCCCACATGGAAATGAAGGGCTGTTCCTTGGGCCCCATTAGGGGAAACCCAACAAGGCCCTTCAAAGTGGACTTAAACCCGAGGGCCATGTGGGTTATCATACTTACCTACATGGGTCCCAGGTGTTTACCCAAATGGATGTGTATGTGCAAAAAGTAGGCTGTACCATTTTTTTTTTTTTTTTTTCTCAATTGTGCTGTCCACCTGGGACCAAACTGGCTTTGTTCTGTCTCCATGCAGTACCCAGATGTTGTTGCCCGAGCAAGCTGTCTTAAGAGATGACAAAAGCAGTTCTTTATAAAAAAACAAATGAATGTTTATTTATAGCACATGCTCAGATCAAATAGAATGCAGGAACTCTGATTACAGGTATAGTTAAAGAAAATTACCAATGTGCACATTGGTTTACTCACACTTTATACAATCCCAAAATTGTGCATGTCAGCAATGAAGTTGTCGCCGTGTTACCACTGTCAGGTTCTGACTCTTCTTCATCCAAGTCGGAGTCTGTCTGCAGATCAGAAGTTTCCTCTGCTTTTTAAAAAAGTTAGATCCGGGTTTGTTCATAGGTAGCTGTGAAAATAAAACAAAGTATTTAGGCTACTGATCTAGTGCAACATTTCATATCCAAGGACTCTAAATGGACATCTTAACTGGGACCTAGTTGGGTTAACCTTTTGGGCCAGACATGGACATACCCATGTGGGCTACAACATGGGTCCCTATGGCAGCATTTACTCAGGCAGCCCAGTACTGATGCTTTTTCCACAAATTGGTCTTTTGTCCAATCAGATCAGCTCTTTTGCCCATAATCGGGCAAAGATCAGAATTGGGCTGCAAGTGTAGATGTAGCCAAATGGACCTTAATGGGCTGTCGTTGACATACAGTAACCTTATTCCCTTATGATTTATCTAGTCTTTTTTTTTTAATGTAATATTTTTTGACCATTTAGAATCATTTCAAGATCATGTAATTCGAATTTTTCTGGTCAGTCTGTTATAAAAGGTTGATTTAGCAAGCTCAATAATTTACCATGGTATTTATTTTACTTCAGTTAGTGTAGGAGGCCAAGTTTCTAATTTGTTTCGTTTCGGGTGTGTTTCATTTATTTATTTATTTCGAAAGTAACAGTTATAAAATAAATACATACATTTCACACACAAAAGACATGAATCCTTAAATTGATTCCAATAAAGATTTGATTCCTTAAAAATAATAAATTCAATATATTAAAGCATGTAAATCGCGAATCGATTCCTGAAGAATTCATCAGCTTTCTGACCAAATGGCAGCCGTCATTCTGCTTCATTGTATTTGCCTCGGTAGCTACAAACATGGCTTGAAATTTGGACCGAGTATGCCAACAGCCGACAAATACAGCGAGGGCCGCGTAATTAGCTACTGAGAAATATACACTCACAAAGCACGACATAGTCAACTCAGTGGTTCAAACATGTGTTTCCTTTACTACTAATGCAAGTTTGTTCAACTATTTTGCTAACGTTAGCTCCCGTGCAAAACGTGCTAGCTAGTGAAAGTATTCAGACCCCTTGACTTTTTCCACATTTTGTTGCATTACAGCCTTATTCTAAATTTGATAAAATAATTTCCCACCTCATCAATACACAATACACCATAATGATGAAGCAAAAACAGGTTGTTAGATCTTTTAGCAAATTCACAGGTCTCTTCAAGTCCGGGCTCTGGCTTGGCCACTCAAACACATTGAGACGTGTCCAGAAGCCACTCCTGCGTTGTCTTGGCTGTATGCTTAGGGTTGCCAGGTTGGAAGGTGAACCTTCGCCCCAGCCAGAGGTCCTGAGCGCTCTAGAGCAGGTTTTCGTCAAGAATCTTTCTGTACGTTGCTTCGTTCATCTTTCCCTCTATCCTGACTAATCTCCCAGTCCCTGCCGCTGAAAACATCCCCACAGCATGATGCTGCCACCACTATGCGCCATGTTTCCTGCAGATGTGATGCTTGGCATTCAGGACAAAGTTCAATCTTGGTTTCATCAGACCAGATATTTTTTCCCCCCATGGTCTGAGAGTCCATTAGGTGCCTTTTGGCAAACTCCAAGCAGACTGTCATGCCTTTTACTGAGGAGTGGCTTCCGTCTGGCCACTCTACCATAAAGGCTTAATTGGTGTAGTGCTGCGGAGCTTGTTGTACTTCTGGAAAGTTCTCCCAACTCCACAGAGCAACTCTGAAGCTCTGTCAGAGTGACCCCTTCTCCCCCGATTGCTGTTAGACCGGGTGGCCATCTCTAGGATGAGTCTTGGTGGTTTGAGTGGCCAAGCCAGAGCCCGGACTTGAAGAGACCTGTGAATTTGCTAAAAGATCTAACAACCTGTTTTTGCTTCATCATTATGGTGTATTGTGTATTGATGAGGTGGGAAACGATTTTATCAAATTTAGAATAAGGCTGTAATGCAACAAAATGTGGAAAAAGTCAAGGGGTCTGAATACTTTCACTAGCTAGCACGTTTTGCACGGGAGCTAACGTTAGCAAAATAGTTGAACAAACTTGCATTAGTAGTAAAGGAAACACATGTTTGAACCACTGAGTTGACTATGTCGTGCTTTGTGAGTGTATATTTCTCAGTAGCTAATTACGCGGCCCTCGCTGTATTTGTCGGCTGTTGGCATACTCGGTCCAAATTTCAAGCCATGTTTGTAGCTACCGAGGCAAATACAATGAAGCAGAATGACGGCTGCCATTTGGTCAGAAAGCTGATGAATTCTTCAGGAATCGATTTGGAAATGATTCGCGATTTACATGCTTTAATATATTGGGAATTTATTATTTTTAAGGAATCAAATCTTTATTGGAATCAATAAACGAAGCAAATGTTTTTCATGTTGTTAACTAGTTAGCTAATCCGTGTTGGTATTTTCTGCTGTTGGCTGGCTGCAGCCTCTTTATAACTAATGTTAGCTAGCTAATGTTTGGCATGGTTGCTAGTAAGCTAATGTTAGCTAGCTGACGCTATGTTGCTAACTTTAACTAGCTCAAGATGAGCTGAAACAATGGCTAGCTAGCTACTTTGCTCAAAAAGGCTTTTTGTTGAGTTAGCTAGCTAGCCGTGTCACTACATGCTAGGCCTTGGCTTACTGTTGCGCGATAGGACGTGTGTTGTCGAGTGAGCTAGCCGCGTCAATTCGCACAAACTATATACTGCCCTGTTGAGCTATCTAGCTAATGTTAACTAGTTACACACCATTCGGACAGTATTCAGACTCCTTGACTACATTTTGTTACGTTAGACTTATTCTAAAATGGATTAAATATATTTCCCCCCTTCAAATCTACCGACAAAACCCCATACTGACAAAGCAAAAACAGGTTTTGACATTTTTGAAAATATAAAAAAAACAGATACCTTATTTACACAAGTATTCAGACCCTTTGCTATGAGACTCAAAATTGAGATCAGGTGCATCCTGTTTCCATTGATCATCCTTGATGTTTCTACAACTTGATTGGAGTCCACCTGTGGTAAATTCAATTGATTGGACATGATTTGGGAAGGCACATGCCTGTCTATATAAGGTCCCACAGTTAACAGTGCATGTCAGAGCAAAAACCAAGCCATGAGGTCGAAGGAATTGTCTGTAGAGCTCGGAGACAGAATTCTATCAAGGCACAGATCTGGGGAATGGTACCATGTCTGCAGCACTGAAGGTCCCGAAGAACACAGTGGCCTCCATCATTCTTAAATGGAAGAAGTTTGGAACCACCAAGACTCATCCTAGAGATGGCCACCCGGCCTAACAGCAATCGGGGGAGAAGGGGTCACTCTGACAGAGCTTCAGAGTTGCTCTGTGGAGTTGGGAGAACTTTCCAGAAGTACAACAAGCTCCGCAGCACTACACCAATTAAGCCTTTATGGTAGAGTGGCCAGACGGAAGCCACTCCTCAGTAAAAGGCATGACAGTCTGCTTGGAGTTTGCCAAAAGGCACCTAATGGACTCTCAGACCATGGGGGAAAAAAATATCTGGTCTGATGAAACCAAGATTGAACTTTGTCCTGAATGCCAAGCATCACATCTGCAGGAAACATGGCGCAAAGTGGTGGCAGCATCATGCTGTGGGGATGTTTTCAGCGGCAGGGACTGGGAGATTAGTCAGGATAGAGGGAAAGATGAACGAAGCAACGTGTGCCACATTTAGTCAGTTTCACCCACCGGCCAAATCACTGTAGATTTCCAGCTAACGTTGTCTTGCCTGGACATGTAGCTACAATCCCAACATTTACTGTACTGTCTTTAATTTAGCATGTTAAATTCCGTCACGTTCCCCTCGCTCCTCAAAATATTTAATGCTCATGCCATTTCCCAAATAATTTGACACATTTGTTTACATCCCTGTTAGTGAGCATTTCTCCTTTGCCAAGGTAGTCCATCCACCTGACAGGTGTGCCATCCACCTGACAGGTGTGCCATCCACCTGACAGGTGTGCCATATCAAGGTATAAAATTAAAAAAAGATCATTACACAGGCACAACTTATGCTGAGGACAATAAAAGGCCACCGATATCTCAACCGCAGACCACGTGTAACCACGCAAGAACCAGGACTTCGACATCTGGCTTCTTCACCTGCGGGATCGTCAAAGACCAGCCACCCGGACAGCTGATGAAACTGGGTTTGCACTAGAGGTCGACCGATTATGATTTTTCAACGCCGATACCGATTTATTGGAGGACCAAAAAAAGTCGATACCGATTAATCGGACGATTTTTATGTATTTATTTATTTGTAATAATGACAATTACAACAATACTGAATTAACACTTACTTTAACTTAATTTAATACATCAATAAAATCAATATAGCCTCAAATAAATAATGAAACATGTTCAATTTCGTTTAAATAATGCAAAAACAAAGTGTTGGAGAAGAAAGTAAAAGTGCAATATGTACCATGTAAGAATGCTAACGTTTAAGTTCCTTGCTCAGAACATGAGAACATTTGAAAGCTGGTGGTTCCTTTTAACATCAGTCGTCAATATTAGGTTGTAGTTATTATAGGACTATTTTTCTCTATACCATTTGTATTTCATTAACCTTTGACTATTGGATGTTCTTATAGGCACTTTAGTATTGCCAGTGTAACAGGATAGCTTCCATCCCTCTCCTCGCTCCTACCTGGGCTCGAACCAGGAACAGAACGACAACAGCCACCCTCGAAGCAGCGTTACCCATGCAGAGCAAGGGGAATTACTACTCCAAGTCTGAGAGCAAGTGATGTTTGAAACGTTATTAGCGCGCACCCCGCTAACTAGCTAGCCATTTCACATCGGTTACACCAGCCTAATCTCGGGAGTTGATAGGCTTGAAGCACAGCGAAGAGCTTCTGGCAAAACGCAGGAAAGTGCTGTTTGAATGAATGCTTACGAGCCTGCTGGTGCCTACCATCGCTCAGTCAGACTGCTCTATCAAATCATAGACTTAATTATTACATAATAACACACAGAAATACAAGCCTTAGGTCATTAATATGGTCAAATCCGGAAACTATCATCTCAAACAAGACGTTTATTCTTTCAGTGACTTACTGAAACGTTACGTAATTTTATCTAACGGGTGGCATCCATAAGTCTAAATATTCCTGTTACATTGCACAACCTTCAATGTTATGTCATAATTACGTAAAATTCTGGCAAATTAGGCAGCCCAAACTGTTGCATATACCCTGACTCTGTGTGCAATGAACGCAAGAGAAGTGACACAATTTCACCTGGTTAATATTGCCTGCTAACCTGGATTTCTTTTAGCTAAATATGCAGGTTTAAAAATATATACTTCTGTGTATTGATTTTATAAAAGGGCATTGGTGTTTATGGTTAGCTACACATTGGAGCAACGATACGTACCACATCGATTATATGCAATGCAGGACACGCTAGATAAACTAGTAATATCATCAACCATGTGTAGTTAACTAGTGATTATGATTGTTTTTTATAAGATAAGTTTAATGCTAGCTAGCAACTTACCTTGTCTTCTACTGCATTCGCGTAACAGGCAGGCTCCTCGTGGAGTGCAATGTAATCAGGTGGTTAGAGCGTTCGACTAGTTAACTGTAAGGTTGCAAGATTGAATCCCCCGAGCTGACAAGGTAAAAATCTGTTGTTCTGCCCCTGAACAAGCCAGTTAACCCACCCTTCCTAGGCCGTCATTGAAAATAAGAATGTGTTCTTAACTGACTTGCCTAGTTAAATAAAGATTAAATGGAGGTGTAAAAAAAAAAAAAAAAAGATTGGCCAAATAGGTGTACAAAAATGCAGATTTCCGATTGTTATGAAAACGTGAAATCGGCCCTAATTAATCGGCCATTCCAAATAATCGGTCTACATCTAGTTTGCACAACCGAAGAATTTCTGCAAAAACTGTCAAAAACCATCTCAGGGAAGCTTATCTGCTCGTCGTCCTCACTAGGGTCTAGACCTGACTGTAGCTAGGCTTCATAAATGACTTCAGTTGCCAAATGCTCACCTTTGATGGCCGCTGGCACGCTGGAGAAGTGTGCTCTTCACAGAGGAATCCCAGTTTCAACTGTACGGGGCAGATGGCAGACGTATGGCGTCGTGTGGGCGAGCGGTTTGCTGATGTCAACGTTGTGAACAGAGTGCCCCATGGTGGGGTTATGGTATGGGAAGGCATAAGCTACGGACAACGAACACAATTTCATTTTATTGATGGCAATTTGAATGCAGAGATAACGTGATGAGATCCTGAGGCCTATTGTCGTGCCATTCATCCATCACCTCATGTCGCAAGGATATGTACACAATTCCAGGAAGCAGAACATTTCCCAAACCTAACCAGAACATTTCCTAAACCTAACCTATGATCTGACCCATCACCTTATTCATTACTGCCTCACGCTGGCAAGAAGTGATGTCCCAAAAATCTATACAACACATAAATTGTTCCTAGCCTCCCACGCATAAGCTACTTTCAGTTCTGAACACTGAAACTAAATAATATAAAACTTCAAATAAATAAAACGTGTAAAGTGGTTCTGAAAATAAACTGAATTTCAAATAATAAAAATCTTAAAACTAATAGAAATAAAAACGAATGTAAAAACACAAACTATAATAACCTTGGTGCATGGTGTCTCTGTATAATCTCTATAATCAGTGTTATCTGGCTGCAGGTGTCTACCACTGGGTCATGTCCACTATGTGCGTGTGTGTGTGTGATGTCAATGCGTACCTTCCCCTCTAACCTTTTGGAATTTGACCAGTTCTACTGATTGTCTTCAGTTTCATTCTGAGACCAACCACTAATATTATTACTGTCAGGAATGTGACAATTTTCATTCCTTCATAAATTCCACACACAACCTTGTTTCATTTACTTTCAGGTTACAGTGCATTCGTAAAGTATTCAGACCCCTTGACTTTTTCCACATTTTGTTACGTTACAGCTTTATTATAAAATGTATTAAATTGTTTGTTTCCTCATTAATCTGCACACAATACCCCATAATGACAAAGCAAAAAAGGTTTTTATACATTTGACTTTTTTTTTTTTTTTTAACAATTATGACATTTACATACATATTCACACCCTTTACTCAGTACTTTGTTGAAGCACCTTTGGCAGCGACTTCAGCCTTGAGTCTTCTTGGGTAGGACGCAACAAACTTGGCACACCTGTATTTGGGGAGCTTCTCCCATTCTTTGCAGATCAGATGTTCGATCATCTTTCCCTCGATCCTGACTAGTCTCCCAGTCCCTGCCTCTAAAAAACATCCCCACAGTAGGGATGGTGCCAGGTTTCATCCAGACGTGACGCTTGTCATTCAGGCCAAAGAGTTCAATCTTGGTTTCATCAGACCAGAGAATCTTGTTTCTCATGGTCTAAGAGTCTTTAGGTGCCTTTTGGCAAACTCCAAGCCGGCTGTCGTGTCGTGTCTCTTACTGAGGAGTGGCTTCCGTCTGGCCACTCTACCTTCTGGAAAGTTTTACAATCTCCACAGAGGAACTCTGGAGCTCTGTCAGAGTAACTATCGGGTTCTTGTTCACCTCCCTGACCAAGGCCCTTCTACCCCAATTGCTTAGTTTGGTCTGGCGGCCAGCTCTAGGAAGAGTCTTGGTTGTTCCACACTTCTTCCATTTAAGAATGATGGAGGCCACTGTGTTCTTGGGGACCTTCAATGCTGCAGTCATTTTTTGGTACGCTTCCCCAGATCTGTGCTTCGACACAATCCTGTCTTGGAGCTCTACGGACAATTCCTTCGACCTCATGGCTTGGTTTTTGCTCTGACATACACTGTCAACTGTGGGACATTATATAGACAGGCATGTGCCTTCCCAAATCATGTCCAATCAATTGAATTTACCACAGGTGGACTCCATTCAAGTTGTAGAAACATCTCAAGGATGATCAATGGAAACAGGATGCACCTGAGCTCAATTTCGTGTCTCATAGCAAATGGTCTGAATACTTATGTAAGTAAGATATGTCTTCGGAAAAAAACTCTTGCTTTGTCACTTTTGTGTGTAGATTACTTTTTTAAATATATATATTTTTTTATCCATTTGAAAAATAGGCTGTAACGTAACAAAATGTTGAAAAAGTCAAGGGGTCTGATTACTTTTCCCGAATGCACAGTATAGACATAGATCACTAAAGTGTTGTACCCACATTTATGGTGCTAGGAGTTATTTTTTTAACAGGTTTTTCATTGAACTGAATATACGTTGGAATTGTTAACACGCATGCACACGCACGCACTCACTCACTGATTATATTTTACATAGATTCTGTTATCAGAAGCCCTGAATGAGGCCAGTGCCACTATCAAATCAGAAGGCAAGGTACATTTAGTGCCCATGATAAACACAAATGACAGCCAGCCAGCCAAGGTGTCATAATAAAGGAGATTGTTGGTGCCAGTAATAAAAGTCCTGGTAGGCAACCTCTATCAATGCCATCCTCAATTGTATTTTCTCTGTCCATCATTGTCTCTCTCCCTATTTATTTCTCTATCTCGCTCACTCTCTTCCTTTGTCTCTCGCTCTGTCTTTTTCTGCAGCCCTCCCAAGGAGGAAGAGTCTAAAGGCTCAGAGATGCAGGAGGCTACAGACAAGCGCAGGTCGAAGGGGGAGCGCTCCCACACACAACCGGTCACTGAGTTTGAGGTGAAGAGGGTGAGTCTTTTTAAACATGTGGATGATAGTGTGTTCTACTGTAAGAGCAGTGTATGCATGTGGATGTGTGTTCTTGTATCAGTCTGTGGGGTATGCGTGAGAATTGGTTTGTGTGTATTTCAGGGTTGAGTCGTGTGTTACAAAAATGGATTGAGCGTGTTCATGCTAAAAATACAGGTCTTGTGAGTGGTAGCTACAGGTCAGGGTCGGTTAATTAGCAATGGATTCTGCTTTTGAAGATGTGTTGAAAAACGTCACACTGTAGTTAACCTTTATCATTGTTGCAATGCTTTCCCTTTTTTGTTCATTACTACCTTCGACTCCTCTCCTCTATTACCTCTCTACTTATTTCTCTCCACCTCCTCCTTTCTTCACTTCCTTTTCCTCATCCCATTCCTCTCTTTCTCTCTCTGTCGAATTCAAAATGCTTTAATTGGCATAAAGGATAAGGTCAGTGTTGCCAAAGCTAAATGATTCATATTAAAGAATAGTAGCTATATTACTAAAGAAAACAATACTAAATTAGTATTTCTGTCTGACAATGCCCCTTTGTGGTGAAATACTAATTCTCATTGGCTGGGCTGGCTCCCCAGTGGGTGGGCCTATGCCCTCCAAGGCCCACACATGGCTGCGCCTCTGCCCAGCCTTGTGAAATCCATACTTAATTTTGTGTATATAAATATATATACAGTGCCTTCGGAAAGTATTCAGACTCCTTTACTTTTTCCACATTTTGTTACGTTACAGCCTTATTCTAAAATTAATTTTTTTGATCCTCAGAATTCTACACAATACCCCCATACTGACAAAGCGAAAAAAGTTTTAGGACATTTTTGCAAATTTCTAAAAATACAAAAAACGGATAGCTTATTTACATAAATATTCAGACCCTTTGCTGTGAGACACAAAATTGTGCTTCAGGTGCATCCTGTTTCCATTGATATTCCTACAGATGTTTCTACAACTTTATTGGAGTCCACGTGGTAAAATCAATTGATTGGACATGATTTGGAAAGGCACACACCTGTCTATATAAGGGCCCACAGTTGACAGTGCATGTCAGAGCAAAAACCAAGCCATGAGGTCGAAGAAATTGTCCGTAGACCTCAGAGACAAGATTGTGTCGAGGCACAGATCTGGGAAACCGTACCAAAAAATGTCTGCAGCATTGAAGGTCTCCCAGAACACAGTGGCCTCCATCATTCTTAAATGGAAGAAGTTTGGAACCACCAAGACTCTCTTCCTAGAGCTGGCCTCCCGGCCAAACTGAGCAATCGGGGGAGAAAAGCCTTGGTCAGGGAGGTGACCAAGAACCCGATGGTCACTGACAGAGCTCTGGATTTCCTCTGTGGAGATGGAAGAACCATCCAGAAGGACAAACATCTATGCAGCACTCCACAAATAAGGCCTTTATGGTAGCGGCCAGATGGAAGCCACTCCTCAGTAAAAAGGCACATGACAGCCCGCTTGGAGTTTGCCAAAAGGCACCTAAAGTACTCTCAGACCATGAGAAACAAGATTCTCTGGTCTGATGAAACCAAGATTGAACTCTTTGTCCTGAATGACGAGCTACAAAGATACAGGTGTCCTTCCTAACTCAGTTGCCGCAAAGGAAGGAAACCGCTCAGGGATTTTACCATGAGGCCAATGGTAAATTGATGGTAAGTGATTTTAAAACGTTAGAGTTTAACGGCTGTGATAGAACTGAGGATGGATCAAAAACATTGTAGTACTTCACAATACTAACTTAAATGACAAAGTGAAAAGAAGGAAGCCTGAACACAATACCAATATTCTAAAACATGCATCCTGTTTGCAATAAGGCACTAAAGTAATACTGCAAAAGAAATGGGCAAATAAATTATTTGTTTTGGTCCAGAATACAAAGCATAACGTTTGGGGCAAATCCAACACTTCACTGAGTACCACTCCTCATATTGCATGCATCATGTTATGGGTATGCTTGTCCTCAGCAAGGATTAGCACAAACTGGTTGAATCAGCGTTATTTCAACAAAATTAAGTTGAACCAACCTGGAATAGACATTGAATTGACATCTGTGCCCAGTGGGTAGGAAGATTTTTAGGATAAAAAGAAACGGAATAGAGCTAAGAACAGGCAAAATCCTAGAGGAAAACCTGTTTGTCTACTTTTCAACAGACACTGGAAGATAAATTCACCTTTCAGCAGGACAATAACCTAAAACACAAGGCCAAACATACACTGGAGTTGCTTACGAAGACGACATTGAATGTTCCTGAGTGGCCTAGTTACAATTTGGAATTTGGAAAATCTATGGCAACAACCAACTTGACAGAGCTTGAGGAATTATTTTAAAGAATAATTGGCAAATATTGTACAATCCAGGTGTTCAAAGCTCTAAGAGACTTACCCAGAAAGACTGACAGCTGTAATCACTGCCAAAGGTGATTCTAACATGTATTGACTCAGGTGGTTGAGTAATTATCTAATTAATATTTTATTTGAAATAAAAAATTAAGTAAACATTTTTCTTCCGCTTTGACATTGTGTTTTGTATAGATCCTTGACAACTGTTTGAATCCCACTTTGTAAAAAATGTGTTTCTCATTTCTTTAGCTTACCATTGTACACTCTAGATGTTGTAATTTCAATGAAGTTTTCTGATTCATAATTCGATAATTCCCTTGTTCCTCCCTCCCCCGTCCAGCTCTCGTCCTCCAGTTCCCCCCTACCCCTCTCCGACCAAACACCATACCCCAGAAGCAAGGACGAAGAGGACAAGTCCCTTATACCCTCCCAGCCTGTCTTGCTGCAGCGCCAAGACTCGGGCACCCGCAGCGGCATCAAGGGCATCCTCAAAAAGAGTCGTTCCACTAGTGTCGAGTCGGACTACAGTGAGGGAGGAACCCCTGAAAGCACCCCCACCACCGGGGCGGTCCGACAAACCAGCGTCACCCTGAGCCACCCCGAGAGCGACGAGGAAGATGAGGAGAAAACAGAGGAGGTGGAGGAAGAGGAGGACGAGGTGTGTTTTCTCACTTCTTAGTATGTAAAAAACAGTTTGAGGATCTGAATTTATATACGTCTCTATATAATCTCCATTGAACATGTGTTTTAGTCTAGGACTGGGCTCAATCTGTGCCTGGGAAATCGGCCCTATGTAATTTAGTATCCACACTAGTTTCCCACTATGATCATCTGGATTATGTGAAATACTTTATTTCAGTTGAATGACTGTATAATAGATCACTTGCTAGAGAAAATTGTTCCGATGATAAGAGGGCGAAATTGTCTTGGAAAACGTTGGTTGCAATCAGGACTAAAAAATAACCCCGACATCCGCTTTATGGAGCTGCAATCCGGTGGCGGATGATGGTTGCAATTGAGATCAGCTGTGCGGGTGATTTTTAGCGTGTATTGATGGTTTAACGAGCGATCAGCCCAATCAATAATTATTGTTGTTATTTCAGGAAGATGAGACGATAGTGGACGATAGCCCTGACGGTGGGCGTTTCAGTACCCCCCAGATGCAGAGGGGCAGTGGGCGTGGTGGTAGCAGTAGTTCAGCGGAGGACCTCCAGAGCCGGACCCCCTCTCCAGACGAGAGCCTGGGGGAGGAAGAGATGGAGAAGATGTCGTCGTTGGACACGGAAGATGGAGAGGATCAGGATATGGATAGCAGTCTGGACAGCAGTGTGGGGTCATCCCTGAAAGAGAGGTACAGTAGGGGAAATTTAAACGCATGCACACACACATGCGTTTTCATTTTGTAGACATCGCCTACCTATCATAAAACAAATGACTGGTACAGGTCTGCCCACTTCATACATGGACATTGACAGCATTTCTACCTCTACAGTGTATTTTGTATAAACATACTGTAAGATGCATATTCTATGATACTGTATAAATAAGATATATTCTTACGATTCAGATGTAGTCCTTCACACTTTGTGTGTTACTCTGTTTGAAAAATAGCCTATACATTACATGTGATTTTCTTTGCTAGTAAGGCCTACATTGACTGCCCTCCTCTCCTTCTCCCAGGCTGGCTGAATTGAGCAGTGGTGAGGAGGAGTGGAAGGCCAAGCTGAAGAAGCCCAAGGATCTGGTGCAAAAGTCCCTGGCTGACCGTTTCAACCAGCTCCAGGACTCTGGAGATGCCTGGAAGAAGAAGGTAAGTCTGGGCCTCTGAGTCACTCTATACAGAGGACTGGAGCTGTTTGTGAGGCTAGGAATGAGGCTCGATTTGGGCTTTGGAAGTTTGGAGAAACTCTGGGTCTGACAAGGTTAAGGACTGGAGGCCTCTGAAGCCTGGGCCTCTGGTAGTGATCATGACCCAGGAAATGTGACCTGTCTGTAAAGACTGAGACTCGGTCTGGGTTTTGTGGTGGAAATGTGCTGATCCAGTTTGCTTTCCTGTGTGTTGTGCTAAGAAGAGAAGGGTGGGAAAGCGGAGGAAAACGACGGGAGTGTAGTAGGGTGGGGGTAGGAGGTTGAGAAAAGGGTGAGTGTGGCTAAGGTGGGGAGGGGAAGGAAAGGGGGGAGTGTGGTGGGGTGGGTGGGGAGGAGATGTGATGTGGGGAGGGATATTTGGGAGTGGTTGTGCGATGAGGCCAAATCCAGGGCCTAGCCATGCAGCTTCCCAGAGAAAGACGCACTCATAAAAATAAAATACCACGCAGTACAGGGTGTTTCCTGTGGTTCTCCTCCCGCGAGTTGGTCTACTTCCTGTTTCTCCCTTTATTTGTCTTTCTCACTTTCTCTCTTTCTGTCCTACACGTACATACATACTCTCTCCCTCTTTCTGTCCTACACGTACATACATACCCTCTCCCTGTCTCTCACTAATAGAAATAAGAAATTAAAGTTCTCTCTGTACTTTTCTGTGCTACACACACACATTCTCTCTTGCTCTCTCACACACACAGAAACATAAGTGTAATTTCCCGCTCATATAAAATATACAAAAACACATGCTCAGTCTCTCCTCCCTCTCTCATTCATACACTCTTTTTCCATCTCTTTCACTCACACCAAACTCCCTTACCTAATCTATCTCTGTCTCTAACTCACTCGACATATCATGTGCTCGCCCTCTCCTTTTTGTTTTCCAACTCTGAATGCATCATCATGTTACTCATTTATATAACGTTTGTGGCACGCATTTGTGGAGCTCTTCACAAATCGCCAGAACATTTCAATAGGACACTAGAAACAATGTCATCTTTATTCATATGGATGGAACATCTTTCTAGGCTTCCACATGAGACAAACCTCGATGGGTGTACTGGTTATGGTGAAGCTTCCATCCGAGAGTAGCTGCCATCTTCCCTATAAATACACTCTTAGTCTGAAAATCCCATCTCAAGTGTTCACCGGGAGCCAAAGCATTCTCAACACAAATCCCAGAAACATTCAATTGGGCTCCAGAAATGATGTAATCTTCCTTTATACAGACGGGGTCTTTACGATTTTTATTTCAACTTTATTTAACCATGTAGTTCCATTGAGGTCAGAAGACCTATTTCCCAAGGGAGACCGGACTATTTATTCAATTTATGTCTGTAATTTATGGATAAGTCCACAGTTAACCTAAAAAGTGCATCGGAGGCATTCACAGACAGCTCAGAAACGTCCCAGGGAAAAAGTATGCCAAGCTTCCAAATATGCCTGTGGATTTCTTCCTTTAATCCATCTGAGGTCACTACTGATGAATTGGACTGGAACTCATCATGCTGCAGCTGTCAGCATTGCAGAGAGAGAGGGAGCACAAGTTTATAAGGAGACTAGCTACCACCAGAGCCAAGGTACAATGTATCATTTTGATACCAAATTTGACCCTGAATGCATGAAAACTGTCAATTGAAATCAATAAAAACAAAACTATTGAGTGGGGGTGAAGTGCAACAGCTAGGAGGGGGGAAATGAAGTCTATTCAATCAATAAAGTTGATTCAAAACAGTGAAACACTTCACCAGCACACAAGTTGTGCCCCTCATCATCTTGGGTGGATATAATGGTGAAAATCATAGTTCCAGATGCTCTATTATAATTTTTTTAACTCTAGGTAGCACCTTTAGTTTTCCAGGCACACGTTTAGGAAAAACAGGAACTCTCCTCTGAGTCGCTGTGGAACCGAGCCGGAACAGATGTTGTTGCTCTTTCGCCGTCGTCAGGAGAATGGGGCATGGAACATACACCGCCGCCACCTTCTCTCACAAGCTACAGATGTTTCCTGCTAGCGCAACATTTTCCACTCTGGTGTCATTTTTTATTTATTTTTTAAAATGCTATTGAAAAAACATTTGTTGGAGTGTATGAGTGACACTGATTTGTATGTGGCTGTCACTTATTAGTGTACTCTACATGCAAAGTTCTACTGTCATTCAGTGGAGTAAGTTAATCTTTTGTAGCGAAAATGCTAGTTCTCATCTTGAATTCCAATGTGACTTGTTGCTGGGTTCAAACTTGACCAGAGCTTTGAAATATTCAGTGTTCCGAATACTTTTGTGTAGATAAGATGGGTACTCCAGCCTTGTTATGTTCCCCTCTACCTAAAATAATTTGACCTAAATTGGTTACATTGAAATGTTATGTTAACGTGGACCTGGATGATTTTATGGTGGCTTTGCGGTCCCCTGCTTGGAAAATAATTTAGCTAGGAGAAACACTGGCTAATACTTTTATCCTTTTTTACAGCAACAAATACCACAAAACCTATGAAATTCATTCTCACCTCCCCCAACCTGCAGTAAACCTGTAAAAGTTTCCCCTCTCGCCAGTAACTGGAGGTCTGCCTGACATCTGTCGACTAGGCTATAGACGGATTGGTTGTTTAGCAACCAAACCGATGCTTGCACAACTATGGGGCAAAACAGATGGGTTTGACTTAGATTGTTGATAACATGTAAACTATATTTTGTCTCCAATTTTTATTGAAAACATAAATACATTTGCACATTGAGCACTTGTTTCTCAAACACATCGTTACAGTTGTTGGTTACCTAGCTAGCTAGCAAATTGTAGCCATATTAGCATAGACATGGTATCACGAACAAGATCAAACGAATTGAAACAACCCACTTTTTATTCACCAAATGGCAGTTTCTTGTCATTGTTGCTAGCTGGCCATCCAGAATCATAACACACAGGCCTTGAGTGCATCGTTTTCGTGACGTTGTCAGCTAACCCATCTATAACATCCTTAGAGTGAAAAACATAAATGTAATGACATTTAGGTCTCACAGGCTGCCTCCAGTGCCATAACAGTGAGCTCACCACAGCGATGTGTGCAACTCCCCCTCCCGCCCACTCCCACCTGTCTGGGCTTGGGATTGGTTGGACGTTTGTTCTCCCCGAATCAAAATAGGAGAAACAGTCTTTTCTGTGGAGATGAAAGACGAGAGCCATATGCTAGGTCTGCGAGGGGAAAGGGTCGAGTCTGTCTTAGAATTCATCTGTTGTGTAGATTCTGCTGTATTCGTTAGGAGAACTTGGGTAACCATTTACTTAAAATCCTACAGGTATCATGCATTATTATGCAGTTATAATGCATTGAGGTACTGTCATGAGCATGCACGACCCTCTTATCTCATACTGATCCTGACTAAATACCACACATTTTGAGTCTGTTGAAATGCTGTTACATAGGGACTTCAAATATTATAAGTCTTATGAGATTTGATAAAGACGTGCATGAGTACTTATAGCAAGTTTATTAAGCATTATACCTGCAGGCTTACTAAAGTGTTACCAAAGCCTACAGGCCTCAATCTCAAATGGGAAGGGTGGGCACCATCTTAATTATGTATCCCCCTCTTCTCACTGAATAGGTCCACCTTTTCACCTCCCTCTCTCCTTTCCCCTCGCTCTTCCCGCATTCCCTCATAGGTTGGGAATGACTCCTGTTGCTTCTCTGCACGGTCTCAAAACCCAATTTCCTCCCACTCCAGCTGTGGTCTCGCCGGATATTAAGGATGACCCACCCTCCACCCCCTTCTCTCCTCTCTTCCTCCCCTGCTTCCACCTCAAGACCCTTTCCTCATCTCTGTATGATACCCTGCCTATTCTGTCAACCGTACACACTGACAAGTCTGTAGTAATCAGGTGAGTTACTGGGAGTGTGTGTGTGTACGCGCTTGTGTTTGCGTGTGTGTGTACACCTAGTGTGTGTGCAAGCTTGTATGTACAGTACCAGTCAAACATTTGGACACACTTACTCATTCCAGGGTTTTTCTTTATTTTTATAATTTCTACATTGTAGAATAATAGTGAAGACATCGAAACTATGAAATAACACATGGAATCAAAATATATATAGGCCTAGTTTATCGGTGTACTGTTGGAATCATGGGAATAGAATGATTATTGTAGTTCAATAGTTACAGTATAGTGGGCAGCACTTTGAATACATGTTATTTGACATGATGTCAAATAAATAAGTCAGGGAGGAATTATTGTGAAAAGGTAGGAACCAAAGTGTTGGTCATCGTTTCCCAGGGGGCCCTATACGATGGTACATTCCCCTTTTATGTAGCTAACTAGCTAACATATTCATGCTTTGCCTATTTCTCTCTGTAGATACCGTTACACAGAAATGCTGATCTAGGCTTACACCAGCACTGGTTTCAGGTTGTATTAGCCATCTAAGTTTAAAGAGCTCTAGCACCTTGGACTCAGGGAGAAACTTTGTAGTTGGGAAGGAGAAAAAGAGGGAGGAGTATTGGGGATAGTCGCATTAGAAGGGGTGGGAGATTAGGAAATGTTGGACAGACAAGGAGGCATGGCAGAGTCAAATAGGAATCCTGACTTAATGAAGTGGTGATTAAAGAGGTCAGCCATGTGCTCCTTATCAGTAACAACCACATCATCAACATTAAGGGACATGGGCAGCTGTGAGGAGGAGGGTTTATTCTCCATGTCTTTAACCGTTTTCCAGAACTACTTGGGTTTAGACCCACAGAGGGAGAACCGCTCCTTAAAGTAACTAACTTTGGCCTTCCAGATAGCCTGAGTGCACTTATTTTTAATTTTCCTGAACGAGAGCCAGTCAGCCTGAGTATGCTTGTGCCGAGCGATTTGCCAAATGGAATTCTTGAAGTGGAGTAACTCTGCCAGATCACGGTTTAACCAGGGGCTGAACCTGTTTATAATTCTCATTTTCTTTATGGGTGCGTATTTGTTAACGATACCTCTGAAAATATAAAAAAAGAAGGTCCATTCGTCTTTGACAGAGGGGATAAAGCTGATTCTATACCAATTTAGAGGCCAGGTCATGAAGGCTGGCTTGCTCATTAAAGTTTTTTTAGCAAGTGTCTATGACAAATCAGGACAGGTCGTTTCACTGAGCTACCATTACAAACACCAGCTGTCAAACAGTGATCACTAAGGTCATTACAGAAAACACCAGACTGATACCTATCAGGATTATTTGTAAGGATAACATCAAGGAGAGTAGCCTTTTCTGGGTGTTTGGAGTCATACCTTGTGGGATTGGTAATAATCTGAGAAAGATTTAGTGCGTCCATTGCTTTAGGACTTGGTCAGGTGGTTTAAGCATGTCCCCGTTTAGGTCACCTAACAGGACAAATTCAGACTTCGTGTAATGGGCCAGGAGAGCGCTTAGGGCATTTAGGGTACAGGCCGGTGCTGATGGTGGCCGATAACACCCAGCAAAAGTCAACTGAGCTATTTGAAAGTTTAATGCGTAAAACCAGCAAATCAAATTGTTTGGGGACAGACTTGGTGGAGACAACCGAGCACAGAAGGTGTTCCTTGGTAAAGATTGCCACTCCATCACCTTTGGAAGATCTGTCTTGCCAAAAAATGTTATAAGCAGAAAGGTTAACGTCAGTGTTCAAAACACTCTTATTTAACCACGTCTCAGTAATGACCAACAAATCAGGATTGGAACTGTGAAAGTACTTTGTTTTGCGAAAAGTGCAAATCAATCCCAGAACAACAGCAAAGGACCTTGTGAAGATGCTGGAGGAAACGGGTACAAAAGTATCTATATCCACAGTAAAACTAATCCTATATCGACATAACCTGAAAGGCCGCTCAGCAAGGAAGAAGCCACTGCTCCAAAACCACCATAAAAAAGCCAGACTACGGTTTGCAACTGCACATGGGGACAAAGATCGTACTTTTTGGAGAAATGTCCTCTGGTCTGATGAAACAAAAATAGAACTGTTTGGCCATAATGACCATCGTTATGTTTGGAGGAAAAAGGGGGAGGCTTGCAAGCTGAAGAACACCAACCCAACCGTGAAGCACAGGGGTGGCAGCATCATGTTGTGGGGGTGCTTTGCTGCAGGAGAGACTGGTGCACTTCACAAAATAGATGGTATCTTGAGGACGGAAAATTATGAGGATTTACTGAAGCAATATCTCAAGACATCAGTCAGAAATTTAAAGCTTGGTCGCAAATGGGTCTTCCAAATGGACAATGTCCCCAAGCATACTTCTAAAGATGTGGCAAAATGGCTTAAGGAAAACCAAGTCACGGTATTGGAGTGGCCGTCACAAAGCCCTGACCTCAATCCTATAGAAAATTTGTAGGCAGAACTGAAAAAGCGTGTGCGAGCAAGGAGGCCTACAAACCTGACTCAGTTACACCAGCTCTGTCAGGAGGAATGGGCCAAAATTCACCCAACTTATTGTGGGAAGCTTGTGGAAGGCTACCTGAAACGTTTGACCCAAGTTAAACAATTTAAAGGCAATGCTACCAAATACTAATTGAGTGCGTGTAAACTTCTGATCCACTGGAAATGTGATGAAAGAAATAAAAGCTGAAATAAATCTTTCTCTCTCCTATTATTCTGACATTTCACATTCTTAACATAAAGTGGTGATCCTAACTGACCTAAGACAGGGAACTTTTACTGTGATTAAATGGAATTGTGAAAAACTGAGTTTAAATGTATTTGGCTAAGGTGTATGTTAACTTCCGACTTCAACTGTGTGTGTTTGTATACCTTTATCTGTAACTGTGTGGTGCCTGTCCTTGTATAGTATTCAGGCTACCTCTATTTATGCAATCATAAGGTACTATGCCTTCTGCTGACATTTTTAAAAACATTCCAAATGACAACATGTGTTATGATAGATTTTCATCAAGTAATCTTTAAGATTTCATTGTGTATTTCAGACCCTGTAATATCCATGACGGTCGTTTTTCTTCTCTAAAGTAATAATAGAGATGGCCATCTTTTTAAAATTTTAGTTTGTGGAATCAACCAAGCCTTTCCTTCAAAATGGGTATCCATGTTTTGACCCAAGATTTATATATGTTCAGGTGTGGGTGTCAAGTCTGGGGATGTGATTTTATATGGAGCCTTGGGGCCTGAAACCCTATCTCTTTTATGTCTCCGCATAACACTTATATTCATAGACATTTTAGCTGCCAGCTAAAGCTGAACAGTTTTAGTCATTCTGTTCATATTTCTATTTCTCGTAATTCAGTTCCTTTTGACTAATTCAATATCTATATATCTTGGTATATTTCTATGTAATATCAACTTTCTCAATAATCTAGACTGGGACCATTGCATTACCTATCTACCTTACTCCAGTTTTCTGGACACATTGAGCTTGTACTGGACTTAACAACATGCTCAAATGGGAAATCTCCATTGAAAATGCTTTTTAGTCCAGGATTAGGTTTAATCTGTGTCTGGGATGCCGGCCCTGTGTGTTTAGGTTGGTACTCTATTGTTGAATGTATCAGTGAGTCAGCAGGTTTAGTTGCTTCCTAGTTTTCAGCTGAACAAAAACTAATGCAGACTTTGACAGGCCAGGTGGTTCTAGGAGTTCTTTTGATCTACTGTATGTATGTTTAACATATGATTCCATTCTCCGCGTGGCGCTAGGCAACGTTCCCTCGACGTTCATTCAATCATTGTAGTTTTACGTTTCACAATTAGCATTTTAACTTTCACCCGAGTAAATTAGCGAGATTAAATAATATCACATTGTTATTTTCTAATAAGTTGATAACAATTGCCATTTTGAAACCATGCACTCCCGAAAGGGGTTTTGTTATTGTGTCTCACAGCTCACACACACCATTGTACTGTACTCAGCCATTGGAAATCAAGCCAAGGCCATAAAATGCATCACGGATATTTAATATCATGAATTACTGTGCAACAGCTTGTGGGACTTGTGCCTGGTAAATTCCACAGTAATTCATTTTAATGATGGAATTTAGGTGCAGAAATGGCAATGAAGCAAAATTCATGAGTATACATTTGTTTTGCTACTGAGGGGGGAAGTGGGGTTCTCTGTTGGTAGTGCAGCTCATAAGTTTCCTGAAGACCAATGTAGTTTGGGAAATGTTCCAATATGTGTTTGTGCTCTGTTCCACTCTCTGTCTCTCTGTCTCCCTCTTGCTCTCTCTGCATCTCTCTCCCACACTCTTTGTCTCCAACATTCAGCTGTAGAAGTAGCCTAATATTCTAGGTACGATGCTGTAACACCTGTCAACACATGAATTCTTAAAGGACGTCACGCTCTTTACTTAGCGAGTGCCACTTCCTCCCGATTTGGCCCATACCTGTCGCGAACTCGGGACCTCTGCCTTGCCAGCTCACGTGACCGCCTTCCTGAATCGTCTTACCAGTCTGCGCCACCCCGAAAAGCTAGCTATTTGCTGACACAAGTTGGGACACTTCAGACTGAGGAATCGGTTTCACACATTCCCATGTGTTACACATTCATTTGCCTATTTCTAACCTGTCTCCCCCTCTCCATCCCTTTCTCCTTCCTCTCTCTTCCCCCATCAGAAGTCCAGTGCGGACGTGGAGACCAAGATGTCCCTGGCGGACAGGATGAAGATCCTGCAGGAGAAGGAGGAGGCATGGAAGAGCAGGGGGCGGGGCGCTGCCAACGACTCCACCCAGTTCACCGTGGCCGGGCGCATGGCCAAGAGAGGTCTGCATCAGACACCCCTCTTTTATCACACCTATCGTTACACACACGCATGCTGTTTTTATATGGACTAATCCTATTGTATGTGGAGTGGGCTTAAAAATGCAGCTTGGAAATACTATATTTAGAGTATATACTCACCTTCATACTTCATATTGACGTCAGTATGACCCCTGTTTTCTTTCCCATCAGGTCTTGTGTCCGAGACTAGTAAAGAGGAGTCTCCCATTTCTCACATTAAGAAGTCCAGCTCCACGCCAGTCAAGCCACATGAAGGTATACTATGTTCTCCTTTTGATGATTAGATAGACTGATGATTAGATAGACTTAAGGGATAGTGTAACATTTTGGCAATTAAGCCCTTTTTCTACCTACCCAGAGTCCGATGAACTCGTATTAGTTTCTCGAGCCTATGCTATCTAGCGTTAGCGCAATGACTGGAAGTCTACTAGAAGTATAGCATGCTTAAGGGCTTAATTGCCAAAATCTTGCGCTATCCCTTTAAGCCTCTGCTTGCTATTTGGGATTTAGGTCCATAGTTAGTTGCCCCATGACATGTATTTGTTAAAAGTGCTATACAAGTGCCATTTTCCTAGACTTCTGAACTTAGGAAACTAACCATACATCAAGTGACCTGTTGTCAAAATGGCCGCCTGTATGTTGTCATCTCTTTTGCTGAGAAGAAATCTCCACTCCGACTGGCGTCAAGGTGGAAGGGGACAAGAGGCTGGACAAGTTAGAGTCCTTCCTGGACAAGCTCCACGGTAAAGGTAAATCCCACACACTGACACTATTAGGTTTCACCATGGCCACACTTTTTGTTATGACACCTTTTAAAAATAAAGCCACTATCAGGTTTCTCTGTAGGCACACTTTTTGTCATGACACCCTTTGTGCCATAGAAGCTTGAAAATCGACACTCAACACACAATTGCCAATAAATAAGAACATTTCTCTGTCCAATAGACTTCTGCCTGAATCTTCCTCACACTCAGAGTTACAGAAAGCAACTGGAATCGCTTGTTGAGTTTCTTGACGTTCAAACTTCTCTGACACATTGGCTTGCAGGGCTATAGTGCGATAATGGGTAAACTGGTAATGAATCCATAATGAGTCATACACATGGGGTTTTGTAGAAAACTAGACAGCGGTGGCCTTTTGATCTACAGTAGTAAGAGTTCAGTCAAACTGGTTGAATCCTGAAAGTTCTCATTTCCTGCTTTCTGTTTCTTGGCAGGGCTAGGGCACAGCCGGACATCCACCATCGAGGTGACTGCCGAGACAGAGAAGGAGGTCATGACCCTGGATGATGAGGAGACGTTTGGCCGCTTTTACAAGTCTGTGTCGCCCACCGCTCGAGGCACTGTCGTTACTGCGCTGACAGAGGAGGAATTCAGCGACCTTCAAGCCGACACGCCAAAGTACGGTTCAGTCTGTGTCAATGTAGCAATCTACAAACTGTATTGGAATCAGTCCTGTTGAATATAAACTCAGCAAAAAAGGAAACGTCCCTTTTTCAGGACCCTGTCTTTCAAAGATAATTAATAAAAATCCAAATAACTTAACAGGTCTTCATTGTCAAGGGTTTAAACAGTGTTTCCCATGCTTGTTCAATGAACCATAAACAATTAATGAACACTCGCACCTGTGAAACGGTCATTAAGACACTAACAGCTTACAGACGGTAGGCAATTAAGGTCAAAGTTATGAAAACCTAGGACACTAAAGAGGCCTTTCTACTGACTCTGAAAAAAAACAATGAAAGGTGCCCTGGGTCCCTGCTCATCATCGTGAATGTGCCTTAGGCATGCTGCAAGGAGGCATGGGGACTGCAGATGTGGTCAGGGCAATAAATTGCAATGTCCGTACTGTGAGAAGCCTAAGACAGTGCTACAGGGAGACAGGACGGACAGCTGATTGTCCTCGCAGTAGCAGACTACGTGTAACAACACCTGCACAGGATCGGTACATCCGAACATCACACCTGCGGGACAGGTACAGGATGGCAACAACAACTGCCTGACTTACACCAGGAATGGACAATCCCTCCATCAGTGCTCAGACTGTCCGCAATAGGCTGAGAGAGGCTGGACTGAGGGCTTGTAGGCCTGTTGTAAGGCAGGTCCTCACCAGACATCACCGGCAACAACGTCGCCTATGGGCACAGACCCACCGTCGCTGGACCAGACAGGACTGGCAAAAAGTTCTCTTCAATGGCGAGTTGCGGTTTTGTCTCACCAGGGGTGATGGTCGGATTCGCGTTTATTGTCGAAGGAAGGAGCGTTACACTGAGGTCTGTATTCTGGACTGGGATCGATTTGGAGGTGGAGGGTCCGTCATGGTCTGGGGCAGTGTGTCACAGCATCATCGGACTGAGCTTGTCATTGCAGGAAATCTCAACGCTGTGCGTTACAGGGAAGACATCCTCCTCCCTCATGTGATACCCTTCCTGCAGGCTCATCCTCCAGCATGACAATGCCACCAGCCATACTGCTTGTTCTGTGCGTGATTTCCTGCAAGACCGGAATGTCAGTGTTCTGCCATAGCCAGCGAAGAGTCCGGATCTCAATCCCATTGAGCACGTCTGGGACCTGTTGGATCGGAGGGTGAGGGCTAGGGCCATTCCCCCCCAGAAATGTCTGGGAACTTGCAGGTGCCTTGGTAGAAGAGTGGGGCAACATCTCACAGCAAGAACTGGCAAATCTGGTGCAGTCCATGAGGAGATGCACTGCAGTACTTAGTATCTGGTGTGGCCACCAGCTGTATTGACTTTTGATTTTGACCCCCCCCTTTGTTCAGGGACACATTATTCCAGTTCTGTTAGTTACCTGTCTGTTGAACTTGTTCAGTTTATGTCTCAGTTGTTGGGTCTTGTTGTGTAAATATTTGTATGAACATATGTTAAGTTTGCTTAAAATAAACGCAGTTGACATTGAGAGGACGTTTCTTTTTTTGCTGAGTTTAGTTCTCATGGGGAGAATAAGTCAGGGAATTCCACTAGTCAATTTGATTAGTTGAGTTTGCTTGTCTACTAGAGTAGTTGGTACTTGAGGTGAGATTTGGAAACACTGTTTTAACAAAGTATAGATAGTCGTTTTTAGTTTTGTCTTTTTCCCCATATTCATTTAGGCAAATTGCTCTTCTTTATTTATTCCTACAGAACGAGCATGACTATACAGAATCTTCCATACCAATGTACTTTATGAGATGTACTGTACCAGTTAACTTGATCATTGTGGGGGCGATAGGCATTGATTGAAGCTCAATGTTGAATAAAAAAATCCCCACCATCATATCTAAGCCAATATGACACCAATCTTGATGAAAATTCGTAAATCAACTTGATTGGAGGACACAACACGCTCCCCGCAACTCGTCATGAGCCGTCCAGCCGTTACCGAGAACCACATACTGGGTTGTTAGCAATTGATTTTTAAAACAATTTATTGCGCCTACCTAGCTCAAATTCTAGACGTCGGATTAAAACGAGACTATAGCGTCCATAAAGTGACTATTGGACTTTTTTTTTTTTTTTTATGCCGGATTTGCTAAATTTGTAGGTGCAACAATTTTTATAAAATGCATAATTTATCGCTCTCACATGCACATAAGAAACAACAATGTGCTACCTTTTTTGTAGCATTTATAAACAATGCTAACATATTTTGAAATCAGTGGAATTCAAGTATGATAGCTAAGGAGATGGAGAAAACACCAGGACAACCATGGCATCCGACAGGAGACGCCTCCAACCATGAATGATGTATGCGATTAAGATAGTCTAGCTAGCTACATTTTCGGATATGACATGTTTCTAATTTTATCAGAAAGAGCCATTTGCTTGGCTAGCTATAGCCTAATGTTAGCTAGCTAACATTGTACCTGGTTGGTTAGCTACCTGCAGATGCATGCAGGGTAGTAACGTCATGAGTTGCTACATGTCTTATCAAAAGACTCCACCATGCAAGTAACCATTTCGGGTGCGTTCCTAAATTCAATCTGTCCATCTACTCCGATTTCAGAGCACTCTGAGTGTGCCAGAGAGCGCAGAATAACGGATTCATTTACAAACACTTAACACCCGTTGAATATGGCCGGTGTCAGTAAACTCATCGGTCAGAGTGTCCAGTGGATGCTCTGAATTTGGAATGGACAATCTGACAGCACACTGGATAACATAACAGCCTAACCAGCTCTGCTAGGGCGAGTAATGTTCAGTGAGCTGTTCTCTCTCACTTACAGTAGATGACTGGAAGTAGCTAGCAAGTTAGTACATTTGGATCTACCCTTAAAGAGATGGGTGAGGCTAAAGCTTAAGAGGATGTGAACGATGCTGAATGGGTGTAGACAAAGAAGGGCTCTCCAATAGTAGTAGCAAAATATTCAAAGGCCATTTTCTCAAATTGAGTTTACAAGTTTATCAACTTTCAAAGCAAAATTGCTTTCCCTTTGTTCCTGAACTGTAGTGTATGATATGCCATTTTGTAGCTCTGAGTGCTACATAAGACCGATTTTGAGCCGGTCGGTCACATTTGTGCTCACTGATCAACACAGTGTCAAGTTACTTTTCAGTGTGTTCACGTAAAATCTGAAGTCGCCAAAGTAGTGCAGGGGCTGCACAAGTGTAAAATAACATCAAAATCAGAGTGTGCAAAGCTGTAAAGGCTAAGGGTGGCTACTTTGAAGATTCTAAAATATCAAATATATTTGGATTTGTTAACACTTTTTTGGTTACTACATGATTCCATATGTATTATTTCATAGTTTGGATGTCTTCACTATTATTCTACAATGTAGAAAATAGTAAAATAAAGAAAAACCCTTGAATGAGTAGGTGTTACCAAACTTTTTACTGGTACTGTACATAATCATACGAAATGCTATGAGATCAGGCTGCAGCACAGCCAGCCAGCAGCGTGCGGTCAAAAGAAAAGGAAACGCTTTCTACTTGATCAATTGAGTCTGTTTTTGAGTGTTTTTAACAAATCAACTGTTTTAGACTATATTTTCACCAAGCAAGAT
The DNA here is from genome assembly GCF_029448725.1 of Salvelinus fontinalis. Lineage (NCBI taxonomy): Eukaryota > Metazoa > Chordata > Actinopteri > Salmoniformes > Salmonidae > Salvelinus > Salvelinus fontinalis. The sequence goes on along the minus strand of NC_074665.1, from coordinate 42,914,106 downwards.
AAATAAATGTGCAATCACTACTGAGTGTATGAACAAAATCATTTTGGAATGAATGCTTCCAGACATTTAAATAGTCTGTCAAAGTCAACGTTTTAAGAACAGGATTTGGAACGTAATGGTTAGAGTTCCTGCCTGTGGATTAGAACATTGCAGTATCGCCTCCTGGAGGAGATATTGTGACCATTCTTTCATTAAACCTCTTAGACGTGAAGTCCTCTGTTTAGGGGACCTGTATGGTTCTGGTACTGGTTCCCAGCAATATTTTCGCTTATATATTGATCTGTTGACACCATACTCCTTTCTTTTTGGCATTTTAATCTATGTGTGCTGATCAACAGGGCCATACTAACGACTCTACCATGTGTTGGATTTTTTTCAACTCTGCCGTGCACACCTGTGTGATGCTAGCCACAGTAAGGATTAGCCACAATAGTGGAATCTACAGTTCGCCTTCATAATAAAAGTACCCCATATAAAAGTGAGTCAAACAATGGAATAATGCCATTATTTAGAGTAGATAATGCTAGACAAGGTTGGAATGTAGAACATCCATTAGCTGTGGTATATTGTCCATATACCACACCACCTCGGGCCTTATTGCTTATTTATAATGTTGTATAATAATTTAGCATAATCACCTTCCGGTGTAAAAAAACATGGAAATTATAAACAAAAAACAATGTTTTATGTGAGAATAGGCATTGGTCTGATGCCAAAAAATAAATGAAATTCACAAATGTATATTATTCTTGCGTCGCCATCTTTATTGCAAAAAGAAATACAAGTACAAACAACTACATATTATTTTGACAGAGGTAATGAACTCTCCGTTAATCGGCACAGCAATTGATAAAACAGGATCATGTTTGAAACAAGTGCTTCTGAGCATAATATTACACAGATAAGCTAACAGTTACAAAAATCATGAATGCAGACATGCTATCTGAGTTACTGTGTCCAACACACCACCACCTGTTATGTTGGGCACCTACTGACCAAAAAAATAATGTTATTATGTTATTTTTTTTAAATTGCATGTTTTGCTAAAATTAAAGCTTAAGGAAATACAGGCATGCACCACATTACTACAAGACAAATCGTCTCAATCAAGCCTGATGGTCTTGTAAGAATAAAAGCAAAGTTTGCCTTCATTTAATTTATAAAGCATGAAAAGGTAGCGTAATGGGAAAGTGTCTTACTGTGGTGGGTGAAGATTCCAATACTTTACCTTGTATGTCGTACAATCACATTATTGTGGAAGCACCTCAAAAAATATGAATTAGGTGGTTTGAGAACGTTTGAATCCTAAGCAACCTGCCTACACACAGTTTGAAGTACAATACCAACATAGCTACTATAGCAGGTCAGAGCTGTTTCCTGGAAAACCTTGGTAGAACATGGGTGGAATAGGCATTGTGGTGCTCATGTGAATTTCCTTTATTTTTTGGCTTCAGACCAATGCCTATTCTCACTTAACATCGTTTTTTTGTTTTTAATTAACCTTTTGCATTTGTAAATGATCTCAAGGTGTATATCTCTCCTTCTAACCTCCCTCTTCTACGTATGATTCTAGGTTGACGTCGGCAGTGACGGAACACAAGCGTGCTGTGCGTCCTACTCGGAATAACCAGGGCTCACGCAACCCCCTCCGTGCCCTGGCGGCCCGCAACGACATCCGCCAGGTCTACACGGAACAGAGACTCAATATAGCTACCGTGGAAACCAAGAGGATCCAAGTGGAGAGGAGTAAGCCATCCCTATGATATGCGTTCTGTAATGCAATGTTGTTTATTTTATTTTTAACCCCTTTTTCTCCCCAAATTTGTGATATCCAATTGGTAGTTAGGCTTGTCCCATCGCTGCAACTCCCGTACGAGCTCAGGAGAGACGAAGATCGAGAGCCATGCGTCCTCTGAAAAACGACCCTGCTTTGCACACTGCTCGCTTAACCCGAAACGCCGTACAACTGGAGACCGACGTTAGTATGCATGTGTCCGGCCCGCCACAGGAGTCGCTAGAGCGCGATGGGATAAGGACATCTTGGCCGGCCAAACCCTCCCCTAACCCGGACGATGCTGGGCCAATTGCGTGCCGCCTCATGGGTCTCCCGGTCACGGCCAGATGCGCCACAGCCTGGGATCGAACCAGTGACGCCTCAAGCACTGTGATGTAGTGCCTTAGACCGCTGCACCACTCAGGAGGCCCATGCAACTCTGTTTTCAAAAATAACTATCCGTTTAACAAGTTGTAAATATATCATTTTCTAAAAGGTGAATCCAAAGGCAATCTCCAGGTGGCTAAGGAAGTGCTATTCTATTTTATTATATTCTGTCACTACACTGTTCTTGATCACAGTCTACATTTACCTTATGCATTTACCTTACCTCCGGTCTAAAGAAACATGATCTGAAGAACGGGAATGAGTTTGCCTACTATTGGCCTATGTTATCTGGCTACGCTCCCATGACATAGGCTGTAGGCTTGTTCATTTAGCTGACATGATTGATTATAAGTCCCCTGCCATTATTTTGTTTTATCAGATTTTATAGTAAGAAGAATAGAATTGAACTTAGCTGAATAAAATATACTTAAACTAAAAATATAAACGCAAAGTGCAACAATTTCATTTTTTTTTTACTGAGTTAAAGTTCATAGAAGGGAAAACAGACAATTTAAATTAATAAATGAGGACCTAATCTATTGATTTCACATGACTGGGCAGGGGCACAGCCATGGGTGGGCCTGGGAGGGCACATTTCTGAGATATTTTATATCAGCTCAGGAAACATGGGACCAACAGTTTACATGACATTGCCTACATGATAAAAAGACAAGAGAGCAAGACCAAGAATAAAATGTTATAGGCTGAATGCTTGCTGTTTAAGGTACCAAACTGTCTGTTCAAGCATTTGACACACAGTTCGGACACTCATCGGTGCAACACAAGATATGCAATCAGTGGTCTCGTCACTCCCCAGGTCCAGAACAGAGGCTGGGAAATGCACTTTCTGAAACCCCAAGTAACTCAAGCTAGCAATAAAACCACATTTAAAAAACACCTTACGGGCAACCGGGACTGTGAAGAGACAGACATTTTTATATATTTTGTATTGTAATTTGCACTGTATTATGTAGGGGCTCATAGGGCAGGAGCCGTCTCCTGTTTCTGAAGTGTGAGGAGGGAGGAGATAATAGAGTAGTATCAATATTACATTATGTATTTTATTTGTTTTGTTTCCTGTTTGGACCCCATACTAGTAAATACTATTACTAAAAGGTGGGTTTTGAGCCTAGACTTGAAGGATTGAATGGAGTCAGATTCGCGGGTATAAGGGGGGGGAGAGAGTTCCAGAGAGTGAGGGTGACATAGCTGAATGCACGATCCCCCATGGAGTCAGAGGATTAGAGGCTGCGGGTGGGGGATGTCGATGAGTCGCTGCTAACCTCTATTTTTGATTGCTACCCACCCCCGTTTCAGCTCACGTCCACATTGGCCAAGTACAATAATGGCCTACTAACCTCCATTTTGTCTCTTGTCATCCACAGTGGCCAAGCATTCCAACCTGGCGGACGCAGCTCTGGCTGGCCTGGCTAGCAAGGAGAACTTCCGCAAGGTCAACCTGCGCAGCACCAAGTCCACTGAGGTGGTGACCAACAACAGCACGCTGCCCTTCAACAAGCTCATGCTCATCCGCATCAAAGGTCAGTCAGAGGGCAAAGGTCAATAGGTCAGGAACGCCCTTTTTCTGTTCAGAAATTGCACCATATTCTCAATATAGTGCACTACGTTTTATTTACAATGATTCTTCATTGTAAATAAAATTGACATATTTAAAAAAATATATATATATTACCAGTACTCTTGAATAATACAACAGTGGCACAGATTTCAAACTTTGCTTCACCCTTCCACTTCATCTCCAAGGAGTGTACAGTATCATATATTTTTCGGAAATTCTTTCCTTAACTAAACATCCATAAACCGTAAGTGAGTGTCTGGTTTCTAAAGGAGGTCTGTCTGGGTGTGGTCTGCAGGTCGGAGGCACGTGCAGGTGCGTCTGGTGGAGCCGTCTGCCCATTCCCTGAACAGCGGCGACTGCTTCCTGCTTATCACCCCCAAACACTGCTTCATGTGGAGCGGAGAGTTCGCCAACGTCATCGAGAAAGCCAAGGTACTAGACATGCACTATATATACAAAAGTATGTGGACATCCCTTCAAACTAGTGGATTCGGCTAATCAGCCACACCCGTTGCTGACAGGTGTATAAAACCGAGCACACAGCCATGCAATCTCCATAGACAAACATTAGCAGTAGAATGGCCTTAATGAAGAGCTCAGTGACTTTCAACGTGGCACCGTCATAGGATTTCACCTTTCCAACAAGTTAGTTTGTCAAATTTCTGCCCTCTAAGATCTGCCCTAGTCAACTGTAAGTGCTGTTGGAAACGTCTAGGAGCAACAATGGCTCAGCCATGAAAGTGGTAGGCCACACAAGCTCACACAACGGGACCGCCGAGAGCTGAAGCGTGTAGCGCTTAAAAATCGTCTGTCCTCGGTTGCAACACTCACAACAGAGTTCTAAACTGCCTCAGCACAAGAACTGTTTGTCGGGAGATTTATGAAATGGGTTTCCATGGCCGAGCAGTCACACACAAGCCTAAGATCACCACGCGCAATGCCAAGCGTCGGCTGGAGTGGTGTAAAGCCCATTGGACTCTGGAACAGTGGAAACGCGTTCTCTGGAGTGATGAATCACGCTTCATCGTATGGTAGTCCTACGGTCGAAATCTGGGTTTGGCGGATGCCAAGAGAACGCTACCTGCCCGAATGCATAGGACCAACTGTAAAGTTTGGTGGAGGAGGAATAATGGTCTGGAGCAGTTTTTCATGGTTCGAGCTAGGCCCCTTAGTTCCAGTGAAGGGTATTCTTAACGCTTCAGCATACATTGACATTCTCAACGATTCTGTGCTTCCAACTTTGTGGCAACAGTTTGGGGAAGGCCCTTTCTTCTTTCAGCATGACAATGTCCACGTGCACAAAGCAAGATCCATACAGAAATTGTTTGTCGAGATCGATGTGGAAGAACTTGCCTGGCTTGCACAGAGCTCTAACCTCAACCCCATCTAACAACTTTGGGATGAATTGGAACGCCGACTGCGAGCCAGGCCTAATCGCCCAACATGCACTACCACTCAAAAGTTTGGGGTCACTTAGAAATGTCCTTGTTTTTGAAAGAAAAGCACATTTTTGTCCATTAAAATTACATCAAATTGATCAGAAATACAGTGTAGACATTGTTAATGTTGTAAATGACTATTGTAGCTGGAAACGGCAGATTTTTTATGGAATATATACATAGGCATAAGAGGCCCATTATCAGCAACCATCACTTCTGTGTTCCAATGGCACGTTGTGTTAGCTAATCCAAGTTGATCATTTTAAAAGTTTAATTGATCATTAGAAAACCCTTTTGCAATTATGTTAGCACAGCTGAAAACTGTTGTGCTGATTAAGAAGCAATAAAACCTTCCAAAAAGCCTTCTTTAGACTAGTTGAGTATCTGGAGCATCAGCATTTGTGGGTTTGATTACAGGCTCAAAATGGTCAGAAACAAAATACTTTCTTCTGAAACTCATCATTCAATTCTTGTTCTGAGAAATGAAGGCTATTCCATGCGAGAAATTGCCATGAAACTGAAGATCTTGTACAACGCTGTGTACTACTCCCTTCACAGAACAGCGCAAACTGTCTCTAACCAGAATAGAAAGAGGAGTGGGAGGCCCCGGTGCACAACTAAGCAAGAGGACAAGTACATTAGAGTGTCTAGTTTGAGAAACAGACACCTCACAGGTCCTCAACTGGCAGCTTCATTAAATAGTATCCTCAAAACACCAGTCTCAACATCAACAGTGACTAGGCGACTCCAGGATGCTGGCCTTCGCGGAGTTGCAAAATAAATTCCAGATCTCAGACTGGCCAATAAAAAGAAAAGATTAGGACTCCCGGGTGGCGCAGTGGTCTAGGGCACTGCATCGCAGTGCTAGCTGCACCACCAGAGACTCTGGGTTCGCGCCCAGGCTCTGTCGCAGCCGGCCGCGACTGGGAGGTCCGTGGGTCGACGCACAATTGGCCTAGCGTCGTCCGGGTTAGGGAGGGTTTGGCCGGTAGGGATATCCTTGTCTCATCGCGCACCAGTGACTCCTGTGGCGGGCCGGGCGCAGTGCGCGCTAATCAAGGGAGCCGGGTGCACGGTGTTTACTTCGACACATTGGTGCGGCTGGCTTCCGGGTTGGAGGCGCGCTGTGTTAAGAAGCAGTGCGGCTTGGTTGGGTTGTGTTTCGGAGGACACATGGCTTTCGACCTTCGTCTCTCCCGAGCCCATACGGGAGTTGTAGCGATTAGACAAGATAGTAATTACTAGCAATTGGATACCACAAAAATTGGGGAGAAAAGGGGGTAAAAATTAAATAAATAAATTAAAAATATATTTTAAAAAGATTAAGATGGGCAAAAGAACACAGACACTGAACTGAGGAACTCTGCCTAGAAAGACAGCATCCCGGAGTCACCGCTTCACTGTTGACATTGAGACTGGTGTTTTGCAGGTACTATTTAATGAAGCTGCCAGTTGAGGACTTGTGAGGCATCTGTTTTGTCAAACTAGACAAAACAGTCCTATTGTCCTATTCCTGAAAGCAAAATATCTGAAGCTTCTGCACATGAATCAAAGTTGAATCAATCACTTATGTGTAAGGTCGCATAATGATAGTTGTCTACAATCTACAAAACAGAATATAACAGCGTATTATAACAATACTGTAAGACGAAAAACATCACCTCATGAGATTTAAGGAAGATTGTGCGTATTTCTCATGCGGCCAAAACTCAACAGCGTGCGCCACTAGGCAAAATGTGTTTTGATTGAAACAAAACACAGCTATGCTTCAGTTGAACTCCATCTGCTCAAAAATTCAGTCATTATACATCATTCAAAACAACACTACTTCGAAACAACACTGTACACACCTCAAGAAGATCTAAATGCATATTCCCATTAAACTGATCAGATGATTGGCATGGATGGTTCATCGTAAAACATGACTTTTCATTCACAATTGACAGTGAGAAATGTGAAGGGAGGATGACGACAAAAGTAGAGGTCAAGTAGAGGTAAAGAAACACACGTGCAGAACGTGATACAGCTGTTGCTCTGGGGAAGATTCAGTGTTGTTTTTTGCTCGGGGGGTCCTTGACAGGGCCGGAATGGGGTGGTTACTTTTGTAACCGCAGCCTCTGTCTATAATTAAACACAAAACCAATGTTTTAGGTGAACATTTTGGACTGATCCATAGCCCGAAAAAGCTAGGAAATTCAAATGAGCTTCATAGCCATAACTTCACTCATGTACTTCCAAGGTTTTTCAGCACTCAGCTTTGACACATGCTACATGACTGCTATGTTGGTATAATGTACTTCAAACAGGATGTACTCACCACAACATTCTCCTGGAACAGGCTACTGTTATCTGATCCTTTCAGATCTACTCACAGGGACATGGGCTGAGCACTCTCCCATTACATTCCTTCCACCTTTCCATCCATCACTCTCAACCCTCTATTCTACATGACTATCATTCACTAACACTGTCCGACTTCTCAACATGTTCTCAAATGAACAGATGATAAGGAAGACTGTTATAGTTTATGAACTATTTGTTTAAAAATATATATTTTAAATATATCTTCATTTTATTGTCTAAATATGATATTTAGGAAGACCAGCCCAAAATAGTATAGTTTAAAAATATTTATTTTGAAAATGGCAATGTGTAAAAAATATATTCATTATATTTTTAAAGAGTAAAAGCAGTTGGGCAGTTCAGTTCAGTGCTTGGTCCTCTTCCTCTGAGACTGCTGACGCTCTGGCTCCGAGCTGATGTCCACGTCTATCTGGGGAGCGTAGCGTCTCACGCCTCTGTTATAATGCTTTTCTATTTGATCAATGTACTGTAGTTGATCCCCATCCCGAAACGGTATCTACAGTAGGTCCTAATCCCCCAGACACTTCTGTTGATCCGAAAGTAGTCCGTTTCATTCACGTCAGGAAGTTAGTCGAAATACAAATAATGAATTGGGGGAAAAAGTTTTACGTTGCTTGCCCGAATGAACATGGCCATGGTCTAAGCTCTTTGGCCTGTCCTGTATCCCTAGGCTTCAGAGATGGCATCGTTCGTGCAGGCTAAGAGGGACCTTGGTTGTAAGGCCTCCCAGGTGACTGTGCTAGAGGAGGGCATCAACACTGACAACAAATGGGCTAAGGAGTTCTGGGACCTACTGGGAGGCAAGACCGACTACAGAGGTACATGCATGCATGTTTGCATGTCTCTTGCAGTCTCTCTCACGCACATACACATACACACACACACACACACACACACACACACAGTGTACACTTACACAATAAATAAATGCGCCTACTCGCATAAACACATTCTTGTACACACACACACACACGGTGGACCAGGTCGTAAACATATCCCAGGTGCACTCTTGAACACAGACCACACACAAACACACATTAGATGACCGTATATTATTTGATGACCATATCTAATACACCCCCATCACACACACACCACCTTCCAACACCCAAAACACACACACGTATGTCCATTTCCATGTCCATCTGTGTGCAGGTGCAGGGGAGCCAGAGGAGGATGAGCTGTATGAAAGTGGTGTGTTAGACTCTAATGGGGTCTACGGGCTGCAGGAGGGCAAACTGGTGCCCCACAAAGAGGCCTGGGCCTCCATCCCCAGTGTCACCCTGCTCAACTCTAAAGAGGTATATAGCTGTGTGTGTAAGTTTGTGTGTCTTAGTATATATGTGTGTGTGTGTGTCTGACTTTCCTGATTCCCTCTCTCTCTAGGTGTTAGTGTTTGACTTTGGCAGTGAGGTGTACGTGTGGACGGGGAAGGACGTCCCCCTGGGTGACAGAAAGGTGGCTGTCCAATTAGGGAAGCAGCTGTGGAGCGGTTCTTACGACTACAGCAGCTGCAGGGTCAACCCCCTGGACTCCTGTTCAACCAATACTGATGTCCCTGAGTGAGTTGCAAGCTCTTAGCCTGCCCATTTATACACACTGTCCAATCACATCGCTCAGTTTTTGATGACCACAGGAAAATTCAAAAGGTCTTTGCCGGGTCATGCCACAAAAACGTTTGGAGTTGCTTGAAGGGCTAGTGTTTGAAGGACCAGTGCTCTCATTTGAACAGAGTACCACTAACACGAATATGCAGAGGCAAAGGACTGTCTACACTAGAGTATGGCAGCATGTGTCTAGCATCTGTTTAGCAGTGATAAGTATTTGCAAATGTTGAAGTCAGTGTCGATGGAGTGAAGATGGGGCAAGGGACCTAACGATACGATATTATCACGATACTTAGGTGCCAATATGATATGTATTGCTATTCACGATTTTATATGTATTGCGATTCGATATTGCGATTTGATCTTCCAAACATATTGCTCTTGTCTGCTACAGAGAGACATACTCGGAGTCAAAGTATCGTTGTAAGATCATCAAATAATATTGCGATATGTATTTGTATCCATTTTCTTCCCCCATCACTGCTTTAGATGCACCGCTTGTATCTGTCTGTGAGAAAGTGTTTTTGTTGGTGTCGTTTTCTCAATGTTTGTGTGTATCTGTATGTGTTTTGTGTGTAGGCAGGGTGAGGGACGTCCCAGCTGGGCTCTGTTCGGCCGACTGTCGGAGCACAACGAGACGGCTTTGTTCAGAGAGAAGTTCCTGGACTGGGCCGAGAGGAAAGATGAGTCTGCCATGGATGAGGCCAAGGTATGGAAATGGGTTTAGGGGGGAGGCCATGGGCTTTATCTCAGTTGCTTAAACATCTGTCCTCAATCAAAACATAATTATTATTAAGCCCTCTTTACATTAGCAGTTGTCACCATAGTGCTTACACAGAAACCGAGCCTAAAACCCCAGAGAGCAAGCAATGGATTGGGAAAGACAGGTGAAAGCAATATGGTGCAAGCTCATCGTTAGGCTGTCTTTCACCTGATCAGTTTTTTTCAGATCAGTGCAGATGAGGAGACAGGGAGAAGAATGTCTGTGTAGCAAATGAAAAGCGTTCTGGTATGGGGATGCAATTAAAAATGTTTACCTCAATACAGTATTAAAAATAATAGATTCATAGAATGTACCCTTTTCAGGCCCCACATTGGGTCATCATGTTATGAGGCATAATCACATACTTAGTCATACAGTATATGCTCCCATTGCTTTTGTGGAAAGAAGGGGGGGGAAATACTAACACCCATTTCCTCCTCACTCTCTCCCCCTCCAGAGCCCTGTCCACTCTACCCTCCGCTCGCCGCTTGAGGCGGCCAAGCCCGACGTCTTAAAACAGTGCGACGCCAAGGCCCTGCTGGACAGTGTGGGAGGCCCCGTACGTAGCCTCCTGGAGGGCGTAGACGTGCAGCGTGGCTACGGGCTGGTCCGAACGGAGGACGGACGCCAGGCGGAGCTCGCCACAGTGGCAGTGGACACCTGGCATATCCGGGAGTTTGAGGAGGAGGAGCTGGTGGCGGCGAGCTTGGGCCAGCTGCATGAAGGAGACACCTACGTGATCCGCTGGAAGTACTCGGTCACCACTGTGGGTGAGTAATGTCAGACGAACATCATCAAAATCTACTTAAGGTAGACTCACTGTGGGTGAGTCACGGTATTAGGTGTAACATTATATTGTATCTCTATGGGAGTAGATGTAGTACAGCGGGTTGTTGAGGAGAGGGATGTTTTTGCACGCTGTAGTTGTTCGTAGTTCCAGAGGCATGGAGGAAAAGACGATTGAGAAACTCCAGCTCACTGGTATTGTATCTTGAATATTTCAAAAACAACTAATTGGATCTCGTCAAAAGTTTTGATCAATGCTTTACCAGGATTAAGTACACAATCGGTGATAGTTAAAGATGTTTTTGCCATATGTGTATACCCGTCGGTTCTTGAAGAATAATATCTCATGAGCTGACTATAGCTAACGTCAGCCATTCAGCTTATGAAGTTAGTCCCAGATGAGTCTTCCAATGGAGCCCTCTGTCTGGAGAGGTAAATGAAGCAGCGCTGTAGGAGCTGTATCTCCTACGCTTTGTTTCGGGACAAACTGGAAGAGATCCAGTGCGGCAATTGTTTGCTTGCCGAGGATTATATGCTCGAGGTGGCTTCCTTGATCATGCAGATAGCCAGCCTACGTAAGAACCTGGGGGAAAACGCAGAGTGGAATGTTTACCGTTTGCGCATGTTGGATGCATTTCCGTCTTGTCGTTTGTCGTTATCCGACTGGCCGGTGTTGCTCGGAGTTCGTTCGCCAGGGGAGCCATCTCCTACCTCTCCTTCCCCATCTGATAGCTGAGTTGAAGCAAAAGGGAGCATGGCAATCAACGATGGTCGCATGTCACGAGCCGTGGAAGCCGCAAAGCAGCCTACACTCCCAGCGAGAGGCCCTGGAGTCTGATTTTCCTGCACCTTAGTCACTGGGGGTACCTGTGTCTGCGGCCGCTGTGCCTACTCCTATCCTTCCCCTACGATTTCGACGTCGGCGAGTGTCCGTCCCTGCTCTGGATCGAGCTGGGCTTCTCCATTTGTCAGATGCCTGAGCCATCCTGTGAATTGTGGGAGTGGGGGCTTTCCTCGTCCTTCTCGCCGGCCGGGGTTTTGGGCAGCTCCGTGGTAAGAAATGTGACTGTTCCTGGTGCAAATGCAATGTCCTATACCGGAGCATGAGTAAATGACATTACTAATCTGCTCCCGAATGTAGTACGGCAGGACATGGACATCGATTCTATCGTAGTCCATTTTTGTTTTAATGACATTATGAAGGGCTGCTCTGAAAAGTTTAAACTGGATTTCAAAGAGTTGATTGACTCTCTGCTTGACACTAATAAAAGATCCATCATATCTGGCCCTATGACCTCTCTGAATTGTGGCATTGAACACTTTACTAGGTTTCTTTCTCCTCACAACTGGCTACGTGATTATTGCAGCTTAATGGGTGTAACTTGTTGACAATTTTGATACCATTTGGAAACAAAACACGTTTTATAAAGAGGATGGGATCCACCCAAATAATTTGGCTTCCTGGACCCTTTCACAGCATTATAAGGCTGCGTTGAGACAATGACTTATCAATGACCCAAGCCCAGTTAATCCCTACCATTTGTGTTCCTGAGTCAACATAATGCTTTAACAAATGTATATTATACCAAGGACATTGGTAGACACAATGTAAGTAACCTAATTGTGGTCTCTCAAACCGCCCCGAATGCCTCTGCTGATCCTACAGCTATTGTATGCAGCAAGCATGTCTATGAACCAGATTTATGCTGTTAGCACTGAGGCGTTGGGCCCTAGTAGGAAGTCTGTGTGCAGCTCACCCTGCACGGACATAAATAACACGAGAATGTCTACTTCTGCAAAGCTTCCCAATGAAAACAAACATCCCAGAAAAGTTCTCAAAATAGCCCACGTTAACATATGCAGCTTTAGAAACAAGGTTAATTAAATGAATAACTTGCTAGTAACAGATGACATTCATATTCTGACCATCTCAGAAACTCACTTAGACAATACCTTTGTTACAGTGGTAGCAATACAAGGTTATAACATTTATAGAAAATACAGAAATGCCAGTGGTGGAGGTGTTTGCTGTTTATATTCAGAACCACATTCCTGTTAAGATTATAGAGGATCTCATGTTAAATACTGTTGAAGTAATATGGTTACAGGTTCATCTGCCTCAATTAAAGCCCATTCTTGTGGGAAGCTGCTATAGACCACCAAAGGGCTAACAGTCAGTATCTGGATAACATGCTTGATAATGCTTGATAATGTATGTGATATCAACAGAGGTCTATTTTCTGGGTGATTTGAATATTGACTTGCTTTCATCAAGCTGTAACCAGTGCCTGCAACCTGGTCCAGGTTATCAGTCAACCTTCCCGGGGTAGTTACAAATAGCATTGGAATGTAATCATCAACATGTATTGATCACATCGATTTTTATTTTTTTATTTGTAATAATGACAATTACAACAATACTGAATGAACACTTATTTTAACTTAATGTAATACATCAATAAAATCAATTTAGCCTCAAATAAATAATGAAACATGTTCAATTTGGTTTAAATAATGCAAAAACAAAAAGTGTTGGAGAAGAAAGTAAAAGTGCAATATGTGCCATGTAAGAAAGCTAACGTTTAAGTTCCTTGCTCAGAACATGAGAACATATGAAAGCTGGTGGTTACTTTTAACATGAGTCTTCAATATTCCCAGGTAAGAAGTTTTAGGTTGTAGTTATTATAGGAGTTATAGGACTATTTCTCTCTATATGATTTGTATTTCATATACCTCTGACTATTGGATGTTCTTATAGGCACTTTAGTATTGCCAGTGTAACAGTATAGCTTCCGTCCCTCTCCTCGCCCCTACCTGGGCTCGAACCAGGAACACATCGACAACAGCCACCCTCAAAGCAGCGTTACCCATGCAGAGCAAGGGGAACAACTACTCCAAGTCTCAGAGCGAGTGACGTTTGAAACGCTATTAGCGCGCACCCCGCTAACTAGCTAGCCATTTCACATCGGTTACACCAGCCTAATCTCGGGAGTTGATAGGCTTGAAGTCATAAACAGCGCAATGCTTGAAGCACAGCGACGAGCTGCTGGCAAAACGCACGAAAGTGCTGTTTGAATGAATTCTTACGAGCCTGCTGGTGCCTACCATCGCTCCGTCAGACTGCTCTATCAAATCATATACCTAATTATTACGTAATAACACACAGAAATACGAGCCTTAGGTCATTAATATGGTCAAATCTGGAAACTATCATCTCGAAAACAAAAGGTTTATTCTTTCAGTGAAATCCGGAACCGTTCGGGTGGCATCCATAAGTCTAAATATTGCTGTTACATTGCACATCCTTCAATGTTATGTCATAATTACGTACATTTCTGGCAAATTAGTTCGCAATGAGCCAGGCGGCCCAAAATGTTGCATATACCCTGACTCTGCGTGCAATGAACGCAAGAGAAGTGACACAATTTCACCTGGTTAATATTGCCTGCTAACCTGTATTTCTTTTAGCTAAATATGCAGGTTTCAAAAATATATACTTCTGTGTATTGATTTTAGGAAATGCATTGATCTTTATGGTTAGGTACAGTCGTGCAACGATTGTGCTTTTTTCGCATATGTGCTTTTGTTAAATCATCCCCCGTTTGGCGAAGTTGGCTGTCGTTGTTAGGAAGAAATAGTCTTCACAGTTTGCAGTGAGCTAGGCGGCCCAAACTGCTGCATATACCCTGACTCTGTTGCAAGAGAAGTGACAGCATTATCCTAGTTAAAAGAAATTCATTTTAGCAGGCAATATTAACTAAATATGCAGGTGGTTAGAGCAAACACCTCCACCACTGGCATTTCTGTCTTTTCTATAAATGTTATAACTAGTCCACCTTCTCTAACCACCTGATTACATTGCACTCCACGAGGAGCCTGCCTGTTACGCGAATGCAGTAAGAAGCCAAGGTAAATTGCTAGCTAGCATTAAACTTATCTTATAAAAAACGATCAATCAATCATAATCACTAGTTAACTACACATGGTTGATGATATTACTAGTTTATCTAGCGTGTCCTGCGTTGCATATAATCGATGCGGTGGCATTCGCGAAAAAGGACTGTCGTTGCTCCAACGTGTACCTAACCATAAACATCAATGCCTTTCTTAAAATCAATACACAAGTATATATTTTTTAAACCTGGGCTAGTTAACTGTAAATTAACTGCAAGATGGAATCCCTGAGCTGACAAGGTAAAAATCTGTCGTTCTGCCCCTGAACAAAGCAGTTAACTCACCGTTCCTAGGCCCTCATTGAAAATAAGAATGTGTTCTTAACTGACTTGCCTAGTTAAATAAATAAATAAAAAACAAGCCACCGGGGTCTTGACAACTTGGATGGAAAATTACTGAGGATAATAGTGGATAGTGGATAAAGAGTTACTTCTCTAACAGAACACAGAGGGTGTTCTTTAATGGAAGCCCCTCCAACATAATCCAGGTAGAAATCAGGAATTCCCCAGGGCAGCTGTCTAGGCCCCTTACTTTTTTCAATCTTTACTAACGACATGCTTTGAGTAAAGCCAGTGTGTCTATGTATGCGGATGACTATACATGTCAGCTACTACAGCAACTGAAATGACTGCAACACTTAACAAAGAGCATCAGTTTGTTACAGAATGGATGGAAAGGAATAAGTTAGTCCTAAATGTAAGCATTATATTTGGGACAAATCATTCACTAAACCTCAACTAAATCTTGTAATAAATAATGTGGAAATTGAGCAAGTTGAGGTGACTAAACTGCTTGGAGTAACCCTGGATTGTAAACTGTGTCATTGTCAAAACATATTGAAACAACAGTAGCTAAGATGGGGAGAAGACTGTCCTTTTTAACCTTCTTCTCTACCTTCTTAACAGCACTATCAACAAGGCAGGTCCTACAGGCTCTAGTTTTCTCACACCTGGACTAATGTTCAGTCCTGTGTTCAGGTGCCACAAAGAGGGACTTAAGAAAATTGCAATTGGCTCAGAAAAGGGCAGCACGGCTTGCCCTTTGATGTACACAGAGAGCAAACATATTAATAATATGCATGTTAATCTCTCCTGTCTCAAAGTAGAGAAGGGATTGACTTCATCACTACTTGTATTTGTGAGAGGTATTGACATGTTGAAAGCACTAAGCTGTCTGTTTAAACAACTAGCACACAGCTCAGACACCCATGCATACCCCACAAGACATGCCACCAGAGGTCTCTTCACATTCCCCAAGTCCATAACAGACAATGGGAGGCGCACAGTTCTACATAGAGCCATGACTACATCGAACTCTATTCCACATCAGGTAACTGATGCAAGCAGTAGAATCAGATTTAACACAAACATAGGCACAGACACATGCATACACACACATGATAACATACGCACTATACACACACGTACACATGGATTTTGTGTTGTGGTAGTGGAGTATGGGCCTGAGGGCACACACTTAGTGTGTTGGGAATTCTGTAATGAATGTATTGTAATGTATTTAAAATTGTATAACTACCTTAATTTTGCCGGACCCTGTGAGGAGAGCTGCTGCCTTTGCATAATACATACAAATAGCTTAGTATATCTTACCCATCATAACCCGACAAATATTATATTACTCCATTCATGTTGTAATTTGTATGTTGCATTATTTGTCCTCCAGTGGGTAAGAGGCAGAAGCCGGGGGAGCTGAGTAGTGGGGGTCCAGGTCGGGAGCGCAGCGCCTGTTTCTTCTGGCAGGGCCGTCACTCCAGCGTCAGCGGCAAGGGCACCTCCGCACTGATGACCGTAGAGCTGGGGAACCACAGGGGGGCGCAGGTGAGTCCACCGCACCCAAAAGTATCACTTTTTTTGCCTAACACTTACCCAGGAAAGTTACCCTCCTGCAGGCTCTCGCTCCAGCCCTAATCTAGCGCACTTGATTGTATGAATTAGCTGTTCAACAGGACCTTGATTGATTGAATCCATTGTGTTACAATGGGGTCTGTCTTTCTTACTGGTGGTTAGGTGTTGGTGACACAGGGCAAGGAGCCTCCATGTTTCCTGCAGCTTTTCCAGGGAGGCCTGGTCATCCAAAAGGGCAGCAGAGAAGATGATGGCGTCAACAACACAGGTATATGCACAGCTCTAAAGTCTGACCATTTCGTTCGCATACACTCCTAAATATTTTGCTGTGCGACCTGCATATTTTCATTTGGGAGCACCAGTGCACCTAGAAAGAAAATCGCCCTGGTAATAATTGTTGTCATGATTAGTCTTCACTCAACTGTTGTTTCGGAGAGAAGAAAGCGAGCACATATTTGTTGCCATCATGGTTATACCATTACTACAGCTTGTTTGTAGCCAAAACAGTTCAAAGATTTGACCCCTATGATATGACCTATATTACCAACCTAAATTACCAACCTCCTTCCTATGGCAGATCCTACACCTAGTAGGCTAAGGAGCAGGCGTAGGGTTTTAAATTGGGCAATATCTTCATCACAATACGCATAGAAAATAGCAATGTATATTTTCAGATGCAGGTGAGTCTCGTGTTCATATTTCACAACCTCCACAGGCTTTTGGTGTTGCCTATGAGCTAGTCAATAGCTACATAATAGACTACACTTGATTTATGCTACTTTATAGCATGCTAAATGTTTCTGATAAGTGATGAGCTAAGAAATCAATAATCTTAACCTCCATTTATTTGCCCAGCCAGATTAATTAACCAAATACAGACAAAGATTCAGTGGAACTAAATCCGATTGATTATCAGACAACTCACAGGCTTTTGGTCGGGGGTAGCCTAGCCTACGCGAGTGAAGAGCAAAATAATCCACTAGGCTACGTAACTGTGGATGTATTTCAAGGCCTACCTTCAAACTCAGTGCTGCTTTGCTTGACATAATGGGAAAATCAAAAGAAATCAGCCAAGACCTCAGAAACAAAGATTGTAGACCTTCACAAGTTTGGTTCTTCCTTGGGAGTAATTTCCAAACGCCTGAAGGTACCACATTCATCTGTACAAACAATAGTATGCAAGTATAAACACCATGGGACCTCGCAGCCATCGTACCGCTCAGGAAGGAGACACGTTCTGTCTCCTAGAGATGAACGTACTTTGGTGCGGAAAGGGCAAAAAAATCCCAGAACAACAGAAAGGACCTTGTGAATTTTCTGGAGGAAACCGGTACAAACGTTTCTATTATCCACAGTAAAACGAGTCCTATATCGACATATAACCTAAAAGGCCGCTCATCAAGGAAGAAGCCACTGCTCCAAAACCCGCCATAAAAAAGCCAGACTACGGTTTGCAACTGCACATGGGGACAAGGATCGTTCTTTTTTAGAAATGTCCTCTGGTCTGATGAAACATAAATAGAACTGTCTGGCCATAATGACCATCATTATGTTTGTAGGAAAAAGGGGGCGGCTTGCAAGCCGAAGAACACCATCCCAACCATGGAGCACGTGGGTGGCAGCATCATGTTGTGGGGGTGCTTTGCTGCAGGAGAGACTGGTGCACTTCACAAAATAGATGGCATGAGGAAGGAAAATTACGTGGATATATTGAAGCAACATCTCAAGACATCAGTCAGGAAGTTGAAACTTGGTCGCAAATGGGTCTTCCAAATGGACAATAAAGCACACTTCCAAAGTTGTGGCAAAATGGCTTAAGGATAACAAAGTCAAGGTATTGGCGTGGCCATCACAAATCCCTGACCTCAATCCTATAGAAAATGTGTGGGCAGAACTGAAAAGGCGTGTGCGAGCAGGAGGCGTACAAACCTGACTCAGTTACACCAGCTCTGTCAGGAGGAATGTGCCAAAATTCATCCAATTTATTGTGTGAAGCTTGTGGGAGGTTACCTGAAATGTTTGACCCAAGTTAAAAAAAAATGTAAAGGCAATGCTACCAAATACTAATTGAGTATATGTTAACTTCTGACCCACTGGGAATGTGATGAAAGAAATAAAAGCTGAAATAAATCTTTCTCCCCTATTATTCAGACATTTCACATTCTTAACATAAAGTGGTGATCCTACCTGACCTAAGACAGGGAATTTTTACTTGGATTAAATGTCAGGAATTGTGAAAAACTGAGTTTAAGTGTAATTGGCTAAGCTCTGTGTAAACTTCCGACTTCAACTGTATGGGCCCAATATAGGTTATATCTCAATCGATTAAACATTTTCTGGTGCTCCTAAATGTTATGTTGTGCTCCTTACTTTTATAAATTGGGAGTACCAGTGCTACTAATTACATTTTGTTATTTAGAGCACAGTGTATGTTTCACATGAGCACTTACTACTACTAATAATAGTAATGTATTACATTTATACTGTCGATACAATATATAGCACTCTTTTCATTACTGCAAAAGTAATCTAGTAGGCTCTTTCAAAACAAAATCTGAATGAGGAATATGGCTAGTAGCTGGGCGATTACTTATTTATTATTCACTTGGCACTACTAGAACGGATGCCTTGAGTGGCATTAAAACATAGTGCTTGTGTTTACCACACGTTGTCTGTCTGTTTTGTGCCACTGAGCTTGTGTGCGTCTACTTGCTCTACTGAGCTTGACGTGTGTCTCCCTGTGTGTCTCCCTGTCCAGGCGGCTGGCATCTGTATTGCGTGCGCGGGGAAGCCACGGTGGAGGCTTCCCTGGTGGAGGTGGAGTGTTGCTGTGCCAGCCTGCGTTCCCGTGCCACCCTGGTTCTGCTGGAGGCCCACCAGGGACAGCTCTACCTGTGGCACGGATGTAAGTCCCACGCCAGCGCCAGGGAGGTGGGCGCCAGGGCTGTGGAAAGGCTCAAACAGAGGTGAGTATCCTATACAGTTTATGGGAGAGACTTGTTGCCATCTGCTTTATTCTTTACGTAAAGTAGCAACCAAACGTAAAGCAAATACATTCGTTTTTAGGTTCTGACTAGTTTAGGCTCTGACTAGTTTGGTGTGCCATTCGTTTAGTTTATGTATACAAGTTAATGTGTTTGTTTGGTAACGTGTGGTGGTGTGTGTGTGTGTGTGTGTGTGTGTGTGTGTGTGTGTGTGTGTGTGTGCACACGTGTGTGTCTACCAGGCATCCTTCTGAGCTGGGCCTGAACAGTAACAGCAGTCTGAAGGTAGAGGAGGTAGAGGAAGGCACGGAGCCAGTTGGGTTCAGGAATGCTCTGGGACAGCAGGACCGGAAGGCATATGACTGCATGCTCCAAGGTACCGTACCACTTCTTACAGTAACATTTTCACACTCCTTATCATATCGCATTCTGACTATATTGTAACGCACGTCTTATCGCTAGTCTAACCGTAACATACATATTCCTTACTGTAACAGAGGCTCAAATACTGTAACATACAGTGCATTCAGACCCTTTGACATTTTCCACATTTAGTTACGTTACAGCCTTATTCTAAAATTGATTTAAAAAAAGAAAATCCTCATCAATCTACACACAATACCCCATAATGACAAAGCAAAAACAGGTTTCATAAAAATAAAATGATATATTACATTTACATAAGTATTCAGACCTTTTACTCAGTACTTTGTTGAAGCACCTTTGGCAGTGATTACAGCCTCAAGTCTTCTTGGGTATGATGCTACAAGCTTGGCACACCTGTATTTGGAGTTTCTCCCATTCTTCTCTGCAGATCCTCTCAAGCTCTGTCAATGAATGGGGAGTGTCGCTGCACAGCTATTTTCAGGTCTCGCCAGAGATGCTCGATCGGGTTCAAGTCCGGGCTCTGGCTGGGTCTCTCGAGGACATTGAGACTTGTCCCAAAGCCACTTCTGCGGTGTCTTGCCTATGTGCTAGGGTCATCGTCCTGTTGGAAGGTGAATCTTCGCCCCAGTCTGAGGTACTGAGTGTTCTGGAGCAGGTTTTCATCAAGGATCTCGCTGTACTTTGATCCATTCATCTTCCCCTCGATCCTGACTAGTCTCCCAGTCCCTGCTGCTGAAAAACATCCCCACAGCATGATGCTGCCACCACCATGATTCACTGTAGGGATGGTGCCAGGTTTCCTCCAGACGTGACGCTTGGCATTCAGGCCAAATAGTTCAATCTTGGTATCATCAGACCAGAGAATCTTTTTTCTCATGGTCTGAGTCCTTTAAGTGCCTTTTGGAAAACTCCAAGCAGGCTGTCATGTGCCTTTTACTGAGGAGTGGCATCCGTCTGGGCACTCTACCATAAAGGCCTGATTAGTGGAGGGCCGCAGAGATGGCTGTCCTTCTGGAAGGTTCTCCCATCTCCAATGTGGAACTCTGGAGCTCTGTCAGAGTGACCATTGTGTTCTTGGTCACCTCCCTGACCAAGGCCCTTCTCCCTCAATTGCTCAGTTTGGCAAGGTGGCCATTTTTAAGAATGATGGAGGCCACTGTGTTCTTGGGGACCTTCAATGCTGCAGAACGTTTTTGTTACCCTTCACCAGATCTGTGCCTCGACACAATCCTGTCTCGAAGTTCTACGGACAATTCCTTTGACCTCATGGCTAAGTCTTTGCTCTGACATGCACTGTCAACTGTGGGACCTTATATAGACAGGTGTGTGCCTTTCCAAATCATGTCCAATCAATTGATTTTACCACAGGTGGACTCACGGATGATCAGTGGAAACAGGATGCACCTGAGTTCAATTTTGAGTCTCATAGCAAAGGGTCTCAATTTTTATGTAAATAAGGTATTTCTGTTTTTTATTTTGAATACATTTGCAAAAAAATCTAAAGCCTGTATTGTGTGTAGATTGAGGAGGACAAAAATGTATTTAATCAATTTTAGAGTAAGGCTGTAACATAACTAAAATGTTGAAAAAGTCAATGGGTCTGAATACTTTCCGAATGCACTGCACAGGCTCCTTACCGTAACATAAAGACTCCAATACCATAACTTAAACTGACTCCTTACCGCAACACATTCTTACTGTACCCTAACGTATACGTCTTATCATAACATACACTCCCTGGACGGTAACACACTCTTTATCTTAACTCACACTAACCGTACCGTAACACACATCGTTTCTATGCAACACACACTCATGACGTAACATTTCCTGCTTACCGTAACACGCACTCCTTACCGTAATGCACATCCCTTAGTGCAACACTCCAATTCCTTATTCTGACACACACTAAACTGACTATATGTATTCACTATGTCACTTTGGATATTAGCATCTACCAGATAATTATATGTTGCTGTTGTCCCGCACTAGCTACTCATCCAGCTTACCTCCGTCACCTGTGTTGTTGTGGTTGTGTTTTTTCACCTGTGTGGTGTTGTGTTTCACCTGTGTGGTGTTGTGTTTCACCTGTGTGGTGTTGTGTTTCACCTGTGTTGTGTTTCACCTGTTTTTCACCTGTGTGGTGGTGTTTTTCACCTGTGTGGTGTTGTGTTTCACTGGTGTGGTGTTTCACCTGTGTGGTGTTTCACCTGTGTGGTGTTTCACTTGTGTGGTGTTTCACCTGTGTGGTGTTTCACTTGTGTGGTGTTTCACTTGTGTGGTGTTTCACTTGTGTGGTGTTTCACTTGTGTGGTGTTTCACCTGTGTGGTGTTGTGTTTCACCTGTGTGGTGTTGTGTTTCACCTGTGTGGTGTTGTGTTTCACCTGTGTGGTGTTGTGATTCACTTGTGTGGTGTTGTGTTTCACTTGTGTGGTGTTGTGTTTCACTTGTGTGGTGTTGTGTTTCACTTGTGTGGTGTTGTGTTTCAGTTGTGTGGTGTTTCACCTGTGTAGTGTTGTTTTTCACCTGTGTGGTGTTGTTTCACCTGTGTGGTGTTGTTTGGTCCAGATCCAGGGAAGTACAACTTCACCCCGCGTCTGTTCTGTCTGAGCGCCAGCTCGGGGGTATTTGAAGGGGAGGAACTGCTGAGCCCGGCCCGTGTGACAGGGGCCGTCATGGCCATGCCCTTCCTCCAGGAGAATCTATACTCTGTGCCACAGCCAGGTACAGACCCCAGATGGATAGCTCTGTCTCTCGCTCTCTTTTTACTCATTCTGTTTCTGTCCACAATATTTCATGCATGCGTACGCCCTCTCTCCTTTCTACACCTGTCTTTCATTTAACTCCCTCCACCTCCCTTACTCTCTCTCCCTCCAGCCCTCTTCATGCTAGATAACCGTATGGAGGTGTACCTGTGGCAGGGCCAGCAGCCCGACGACGGAGAGTGTACAGGCTCAGCCAAGATCCGCTGGGAGAACCAGAAGAAGTGTGCCATGGAGACGGTGCTGCAGTACTGCAAAGGTCAGTCAGAGGTCACGAGAGAGAGGGAAGACGTTGACGGAGAGATGAACAGAAGTCTAAGAGAAAGGAAAAAGAGAGAGAGTTAAATCTTATGTATTATCATTATTAGATGTATTAGATTCAGCAGAGGCTATATTGACACAGTGCTGTTTGTTTAGGTTTTGTGTATTCATTTGTTTATGTAGATGTAGTGAATATGATATAGTAGTTGAGGTTACTATTGATAATGTTGTATGTATATGAAGGTTGCGGTAGTTGATGTTACTATTGATAATGTTGTGTTGTATGTGCAGTATATAAAGGTTGTGGTACTTGAGTTGACTATTGATAATGTTGTGCTGTCGTATTTCAGAGAAGAACTCTCGCCGCCCCCCTCAGGCCTACCTGGTCCTTGCGGGCTCTGAACCGCTGACCTTCACCAACATCTTCCCCTACTGGGAGAGAGATCCCAACATCACCACCCAGGCAAGAGACTGACAGCCCTACTCCCCTACTAATACAAGAATACCCTTCTAGTCAGCAATAATGTAGTTGATCGTGAGAGACTTAACACACATATCTTTGTGTTAAGGGGGGGTGGGAATCTTCCTGTGTGGTGGATTAATGTTACACTGGTAACCTGCAAAGTGATTGTATCAACAACAACAAATATCATATACCGCCATGTTTGCCATACAGTGCATATTGTACAGCCCAAATTGTAAACACGGTTGTACTTTGACAGGGGAGGGGTTAGGGTGGTGCCTTCCCCTAATGTAGCATGTTGTGTTTTTCCTTTTGAAGTCTGAGTATGATACGCTGTCGCTGATATCTTGTGTGTGAACGTGTGTGTAGGCGGAGGGGGCACGCAACAAGGTGACCCTGGTGCAGGACGCCCTGAACTGGCTGAGTAAGAACCAATACTCTGTGGAGGAGCTGACGGCCAAGCCTCTACCAGAAGGAGTGGACCCCCTCCGCCTGGAGATCTACCTTTCAGACCAGGACTTCCAGGTACAGGGACTTACTGGAACCATACTGGGGCTTGGCGGAACTGAAACTATTTAGCTGAATGTAAAAGTTGTATTGATATATTTATTTAAAAAAAAACATCTTTCATCGACACATTTACAACATTAAGACGATATGCACAGCAATCCAACAGGATGTAAAAGAACACAAAAAAAACGTACAGATTAACAGTACATATGGCTTTACAATTGGAGCAAGGTTTTATTGTTTTGAAATATTGGTTAATATAGCACATAAAAGCTGTATTGATAGATTTTGAGAATGAACTTGATTGAGGTAGCCGAGGGTGGTTATACTCTGCACTGAGTATACAAAAAAATTAAGCACACCTGCTCTTTCCATGACATACTGTAGACTGACCAGGTGAAAGCTAGGATCCCTTATTGATGTCACTTGTTAAATCCACTTAAATCAGTATAGATGAATGGGAAGAGACAGGTTAAGGAAGGATTTACAAGCCTTGAAACAATTGAGACATGGATTGTGTATGTGTGCCATTCAGAGGGTGAATGGGCAAGACGAAACATTTATAAGCGTCTTTGAATGGGGTATGGTAGTAGGTGCCAGGTGCACCGGTTTGTGTCAAGAACTGCAACGCTGCTGGGTTTTTCACACTTCCCAATGTGTATCAAGAATGGCCCACCACCCAGCCAACTTGACACAACTGCGGGAATCATTTGAGTCAACATGGGCCAGCATCCCTGTGGACCGCTTTCGACGCCTTGTAGAGTCCATGCTCCGATGAATTGAGGCTGTTCTGTTTAAAATCCAATTTAAAAACATTTAATTATGAATAAATGAACTATAGGGAATCTGTTTTTACTTACGTTTAACAACATACACACATCAATCTCGAACATTTACGTTGTCATCTGTGTATAATTTGTCATAATTCTGAGTGCACTCCATGACTCGAGAGCTATTTAGAAAACCCAATTGGGTTGTTAGCGAAAATGACATCCATTTATTCATATTACCGGAGTGCTTTGTCTGGTACCGAGGAAAAAAATAAACTGCTGCGACATAATGGTAATGAATATGACTGCTATCACACTTATTCTATTTTCCTATAAATGTCTGTTACAGAGGGTCTTGGAGATGACTCGCACCGAATTCAACGCCCTGCCAAACTGGAAACAGAAGAACCTGAAGAAAAGCAAGGGCCTTTTTTAAAAAGTTTTCCTTTTTTGTTGTTGTAAACAAACCAAAAAACAAGAGGATTTTTTTTAAAGTCCATATGGCACCTTTTTCATACTGTTTTGTATTCTGTGGGAAATCATGTAGTTTTTTTCATGTAAACCGAAAGAACAAAACACATGTACAGACTTGTATCTGTTTTAAAACGATAACCTCTTTTTAAAAATGCCAATTTTTATAGACCTTTCCTACAAAGCAATATATTGTAGCCAAATATATACAGTATATGCAAGTGTTACCTTTTGGCAGCGAGGTTATTGTTCATTATAGTGAACTATATATGCCCCTGAATTATAAATATGTATTATAAATGTCTGTTCTTACATGTGTACTCTAGCATTGTCAATTCTGTCAAGAGTGGGAGATTGTCTTTGTGTCTGTTGTGTTGAATGGCTGTGTTCAACAAAAACACTCAAAGGGTCATTCATACACCTAACCATCACCTAAAAGTTGCCACCAGTTTTTAGAGAAGAAATACTCATTAGCCGTTCTAAGTTAGAGGCCATCTGCAGTTGCTACATACATACATTTTTTTTTTATATATACCCATTGATTCATTAGGACTATAATTTACGAAGGCCTCATTAGCTTTGTTCAACTGTCGTACCCCATTGCGACCCAAAATATAAGCTTGTTTGACCTAATGTTTGTAAACAACATAAATGTCAACAAACACTGTATCGCCTCAAACCATGGTTTAAACTATAATTTTGATATCATGGTCCATAGCTTTGTCTATGAATTTGAGAGTGGTTTTATTTCTCCAGACCCATTGCTCAGCTTTTCACCAAAACACTAGTGGGGTGCCTCTTTGTTAAAGGTTCAATCTGCAGTTGAAACAATAAGTCTCTTTGGGGTGGTTTCTCCAACAGATCAAGCCTAATCCTGGACTAAAAAGCATTTCATGGAGATTCTCCTTTGAGATAGATTTTTAGTCCAGGACAAGGCTTAATCTGTGTCCGGGAAATCGCCCCTTGAACTTTCAGGTCTCTCTTGCAAAAGCGATTTTATCTCATTGAGACTAACCCGTATAATTAAAGATGAAATTAAAAATTGGTTAATACTAATGGCTCCACAAAAAACACAAAAAAAAGGTGCTAGATTTTTTGTGGGGTTTTAAGTATTATGAATACAGTACACCCTAAGAGCCGGTTTCCTGGACAGAATAAGCCTAGTTCTGTACTAAAAAGCTCTTTCAATTGAGAATCTCCCTTGAATGATTAACGGTTAATCTCTGTCTGGGGAACTGGACCCAAATCTTTGGAGCGACTACATGTGTTTGACAATGGTGTGACTACTTCTCTAGGACCAAACCTCTGACTGTATTGTACCTCTTCACTATGAATTTCTTGGAGTGTGTGGTGGATGAGTAAGCGTTACAGTGCCTAGTGAAAGCCTACAAACCCTTGCACAGTTTTCCCATTTTGCAGCCTAAAACTTAAATCCCCCAAAAATATTCAAGAAGTATTTTTTCTCACTGATCTATCTACACAACATACTCCCCCATTTTCCTAGAAAAATGTAATTAGAATTTTTCAGGTTTTATTTTATTTTTTATTCACACCCCTCGCTGTGGCACATCTAAATACGTATAGTTGCAAATTATCTTCATACAAAATCACACTTGTTGAATGAGGTCCATGCAAAAGTTGTGGTTTTCCTGATTTAAGAACAACTTTCTCTGTAAGGTCCCTCAATTGGATAATGAATGTCAAACCGTGATTCAACCTCCGAGCCACACCCAATGACCTTTAAAAGCATGTCTGGGATACATTTTTGGACAGGCATAGATCAGGGGTGGTTTAGAAATAATTCTAAGCCACTGAATATCCCATTGAGTGTTGTCAAGTATGGTAACCATCATATTAAGTGAATTTCCTAATTTTTTAAATGTAGTGAAACACTTTTTAGAATAAACTATATTAAATATATTCACATGTCACCAAATATTTGATTTAAAATGCACTGTTAAAACACAACTTCCAGAGGATGTCCTCTAACCTATCAGAGCTCTTGCAGCATGAACTGACATGTTGTCCAGCCAATCAGATGATCAGGGCATTAATCTAATACTGAGAGCATAATCTACAGCTAGTAGTTCACTCGGAGAGAGAGAAATACAATACTTAACAGTTTTGAACAAATTAATTTCTTAAATGGAGAAGCAGCAGAGGGAGAAAGAGCTAGCTACATTTCATTGTATTTATTTTTAGTTTATCTTTCACTTACTTAGCTAGCTAATGCAGCTAATTTAGCCGACTCAAAAACCTGACTCGGAGAGGAATGCTACACTGAACTAAAATATAAATGCGATATGCAATTATTAATGTTTTTTACTGAGTTACAGTTTATATAAGGAAATCAGTCAATTGCAATGAATTAATTTGGCCCTAAATTATGGATTTCACATGACTGTGAATGCAGATATGCATCTGTTGGTCACAGACCTTTTAAGGTAGGGGCATGGATCAGGAAACCAGTCAATATCTGGTGTGTTCAAAGGGCGACGTCTGCTGAGTATGCAGGGCATGGAAGAACTGGGACATTTTCAGTTTACAGGAATTGTGTACAGATCCTTGCAACATGGGGCTGTGCATTATCATGCTGAAATATGAGGTGATGGCGGCGGATGAATGGCACAACAATGGGCCTCAGGATCTCCTCACGGTATCTCTGTGCATTCTAATTGCCATAGATAAAATGCAAACGTGTTCGTTGTCAGTAGCTTAAAGTATGCCTGCCCATACCATAGCCCACCACGGGGCGCTCTGTTCACAACGTTGAAGTCCACAAGCTGCTCACCCACACAACGCCATACACGCTGTCTGCCATCTGCCCGGTACAGTTGAAACCGGGATTCATCAGTGAAGACACACTTCTCTAGCATGCCTGTGGCCATTGAAGGTGAGCATTTGACCACTGAAGTCTTTTATGATGCCAAACTGCAGTCAGAGCAAGTCCCTGGTGAAGGCCACGAGCACCCAGATGAGCTTCCCTGAGACGGTTTCTGAAAGTTTGTGCAGACATTTTTTGGGTTGTGCAAACCCACGGTTGTATCAGCTGTCCAGGTGGCTGGTCTCAGACGGTCCCGCAGGTGAAGAAGCCGGATGTGGAAGTCCTGGGTTGGCATGGTTATATATGGTCTGCGGTTGTGAGGCTGGTTGGACGTACTGCCAAATTCTCTAAAACAACGTTGCAGGTGGCTTATGGTAGAGAAATTAACATAAAAGTATCTGGCAACAGCTCTGGTGGACATTTCTGCAGTCAGCATGCCAACTGTATGCTCCCTCAAAACTTGACACATCTATGCCACTGTGTTGTGACAAAACTGCACATTTTAGTGGCCTTTTGTTGTCCCCAGCACAAGGTGCACCTGTGTAATGATCATGCTGTTTAATCAGCTTCTTGATATGCCACACCTGTCAGGTGGATGTATTATCTTGACCAAGGAGAAATGCTCACTAACAGGAATGTAAACAAATGTGTGTACAGCATTTGAAAGAAATAAGCTTTTTGTGCTAATGGAACATTTCTGGGATCTTTTATTTCAGCTCATGATACTAACACTTTACATGTTGCATTTATATTTTTGTTCAGTATACTTCTGGTGTACCAAAACGCAATGATACTGCTGGTCTGATCGAGGCGTAGGTTGTGGGTGGTACTCCATCCAGTGTGAGGTTGCGGGTAGTACTCCATGCTGTGTCATAAGAGAGATTTTTTTCAGTTTTTCCTTTGCTTTGCCGTGCAGTACTAGTAGTAAACCACCACTGTCTAGCATGAGTATTTTTGTTGTATTGCGGCACATGGATTGTGAAGACTGTAAAATGTAAAGCATCGTAATGGTTACTCCCCAGATCAGCTACAGTAGATGCAGTCAAGAGTGTGCAAGGCGGTATCGAATATGTCCCTTTGCCGCCATGATGACTCCACTTTGTCTCTCAACCGGTGGATCTACATTTTAAACTTTAATTTGTAGGCTATGTTTTAGCAACCTCATGATGGGTGTAGGGCAAATTTGAATATCATGTAGCCTAAACCTATCGATATTACATTGAGCTGGGTGAATGGAATATGAATAACAGTCATCCAATATGCTGTAATAGAAATAAGGCCATGCTCATAAAAAAATACAAAATAAGTGTCCTCCCTAATCCTAAATGGCACCGACCGCCACTGACCCAGACACTGCAAAGTTCTGGCTGTCATTCCTAACTGAGCTGTGAGATAGAATGTAAACTGCTCGGGGACATCCCTATGGGGTTTAAGATTGTTTTAAAATGGCCGCAGAATTCAATGGCTGAGCTGAGAGAACAGTGCATGGATCAACAAAATTACATTCACTCCACATTACTGGCACGTATGATGAAGCGAAAAGAAGGGAACCCTGTGTTTAAAAAATCGAGGCCGTTAAAGCTTGAATCCGCATTACAGTAGGTGAAACAGTGCCACTGGTCGCCCCAGGCTCCATTTATCATTTTTGTTTGGTTCATGAACCGAGGAGAGGAGCATACAGCATCTTGGTTAAAAAACAAATCGCAGTACATACTCTTCTGTTCTATTGCGGGTGCAATTGGGTTCTTGGTTTGAAGTAACTTCTCTGTCGTTGTAATATTGTAAACCTACGTGGCAGTTTCATAGCTACGGATTCCAGCTTTGAGGAATACTGCAGTACAACATGGCAAAGATTCATTGTTTTGCTTAAATTAAAACCTTAAGGTACGGGTCAAATCCAATACAACACATCACAGAGTGAAACTCTCTATTTTCATCTATTGGGGTGGCAGCATCGTGTTATGGGTATGCTTGTCACTAGCAGAGACAAGGGAGTTTGTCAAGATCAAGATAAATATGAAAGGAGAGAAGCCCAGGTAAAAAGTAAGAGGAAAACCTGCCTCGGTCTTCTGAATACCTAATCCTTGTGTGGGAGAGGTGTGTGTGCATTTATACTGTATCCGTGTCAGTGGTGCACCAACACTGTTGAACCGTTCCAAGAGGTGTTGAATGGTCCATTCTCAGTACTGACTTAAATCTGCTTGACCGTCACAGACAAACTGCCTTCAGAAATTATTCTCACCCTTGACTTTTTGAAAATTTTGTGATGTTACAAAGTGGGAATAAAATGTATTTCATTGTCCTTTTTGGTCAAAGATCCACACAATACTAGTCAAAGTGGAAGAAAAATTATACGATTTGTTAACAATTAATGAAAAATAATCTAGATTAGATAAGTATTCAACCCCCTGAGTTAATACATGTTAGAAACACCTTTGGCAGCATTTACAGCTGTAAGTGTTTTGGGGTAAGTCTCTAAGAGCGTTGCATACCTGGATTGTACAATGTTTTCCCGTTATTCTTTTTAATATTCTTCAAGCTCTGTCAAGTTGGTTGTTTGATCATTGCTAGACAGCCATTTTCAAGGCTTGCCATAGATTTTCAAGCCACTCGGGAACATTCAATGTCACCTTGGTAAGTAACTCCATCTTTGCGAGGCATTTGAACCCCCCCCCCCCCCTTGCCTTTGGTTGAATCTGTATTTTGAAATTCACTTCTCAACTGAGGGACCTTACATTTATCTTGTATGTGTTTGTGGTACAGAGATGGAGTAGTCATTCAAAAATCATGTTAACCACTATTATTGCACTCAGTGTCCAACTTATGTGACTTGTTAAGCACATTTTTACATCTGTATTTATTTAGGTTTGCCTTAACGAAGGGGTTGAATACTTACTGACTCAATACATTTCAACTTTACAAATTAATTAAAATTTAAAAAAATTAAGATAAAAAATCTAAAAACAAAATTCCACTTTGACCTTATGGGCTATTGTGTGTCGATCAGTTACACAAAATCTCAAATTCAGGCTGTAACTCAACAAAATGTGGAAAAAGTCAAGAGTTGTGACCTTTCTGATGGCACTGCATGTTGCCCTAAGAGTTGTGCAAAGTTGGTAGAACATTATTAGAAATGATGCACAGCTGTAATTGCTTCCGCCATGTATAAACTCTGGAGTGTGGAGACAAACACAATCTAGACATCTTTGTTTTTATGAATTAACATTTTCTATCATTTTTTCTGTCACTTTGAAAACGTGGAGTATGTTGTGTAGATCAGTAGTGTTGGGCATAATTCCAACCCAGTAGATAATGAGTATAATGCCAACCCAGAGATGGCGCTAGTGGGGCACCTATCTAGGATATATAAACGCGTGCATTATAAGTGTCTGATTAGGATGTCGTGACCTGTAACATGTTATACCTGAGTAAAGGATTATGCTTGAACTTCACCAAACTCTCCAACGTGAGTTATTCACATACAGATTTTTGTCCTACTTGGTTATATGTGTATTTCCTTTTTAGATTTAATTTCAAGGCAGCAGAATGTGAAAACTGCATGGTGTGTGTAGACTTTCACTAGGCACAGTATAAAGCTGGCTTCATAGCTACAACTGTATGCACAAATGTATAGTACTAAATGTGCCCTTTTTAACCAACGTAACATGTTACAATATAGAATATACTGTTTCAAATATACTGTGGATACATCTGCTGTGTTTGTGTGTTGGATGTCAATGATATAGGCAAGTCGGATAAGGTGTTTTTATTTTTTTTAAATGTACATTCAATAACAACATTTCATATACTGTTCAATGGCATATAGGTGAAGGGGAAAGCACAAAAAATCTGGCAACTTCAGTTGACTTTTTTTTGTTAGCCTGGAATCCAAACTGCTAACTGTGTCTGGATTCCAGGCTAAGGCCCTTGGCTTCAGGTTTAAAAATACGTTTTCAACATGTCAACATGTTTTTTTTGCCACACCAGGTGGCAGTATTGACTTATTAAGCAGGTAAGTGTATCTTTTCACTCAACTATACTGAAGGTTATTGGGGTTTCATTACAAATTCAAGCATTGCATTTTAAATCAACTAATTTATGAGCAGAAGCACATTGTGATGATGATAATACTAACAAATATGGCTGTTAATTCTCTAAGGCTTAAGCCACACGGCCTTGCTGAATCGACTACCCCCAAGGTGGGTGCAATTTTTTTATTTTATTAGGATAATGGTTTCTAGGGTCTATTAGGGTCTATCCACCATCAGTGGAGTTCAAAGGTAATGCATTACCATGTCCAAAATTGCATGATGGATTTTCACTGTATCCTACCTGACTCATACTGTACATAGTGTACTGGCTGTAATAATATCTGCTATTTTAGATACCCATGATACTACCTGCTAGGTATTGGGTATCATCATGGTCCCTGATGCAAACACAACCTCTGCTTCTGAATTTGTTTACACACACACACACACTTGTCCTCACACACACACACACACACACACACACAGATGTGAAGTCATTTCCACAGCAGATGGCCTCAGCCAGCGATGGCTTCCTAGAACAGCGGCTGTGTTAGTTTATTTATTTATTATCTCTGTCCTGGGAGCATTAATCACATGGACCATGCAGCAGCTTGTTGGCACAGGTGTCAGACAGACAGAGACCAGCCCACGACACAACACAACGCTGCTGGAAAACAGTGCTGTTAATAAGACTCCAATTAACTTGGAGTAATAACATGATGGGGATGGGCTGGTTTTACCGGACCCACAAGCCTAATCCTGGAATAAATAGCATTGTTAAAATGAGATTTAGTGTGATTTTTGTCCAGGACAAGGTTTAAATCCGGGTCCGAGAAACCAGTAATGGCGCTGTAGGCTACAAGAGAGATAATGCTAATAAGGAAGGTTTTATAAGAAATAGTTCATTTAGGAATAATGAATTTGATTAGGATAAAGGTATCTGTTGATAAAGCAATATGTAAATTCATTGCTTAGTACACCAACCGGGTATTGAACACAGGTCGTCTGTGTTCGAAGACCATGTTAGCATTCTGCGCTAAAGCCCTGGGTTCTGGGTGTCAGCTCTGAGAGCAAATATGATCCTTGGCTCACAAGGAAGGTTACTAATCACAAGAGTTATGTCGACGAACCACCTTCGTTACAGCTACTTTAGTGCATCTACTGTATCTACTGAAGTTTACTCCTTTTGTTTCCTTTTTATCTTTATTTTAGCAGGCTTGTTTAGACGTAGTCTCTTTTTACGAAAGAGACGTGTGAAATATTTCACGCTGCACAGTTCACTCTCCAAGCAAATCACTTGAGACCCTCTTGCCCTTGTCGATTGTCCAACTTTAGAGATAAGTACAGAGCAAATACTGCATGTTTTCTCCTCCAAGGAATACGCTGTCATACTTGAAAATGTACGAGGAGAACGTCGTCTGAGGAATCAACAAAAGAGCACAAAAAAATTAAAAAATTAAGCTTCCTCGCAAGCATTTTGAATACTCCTGCACAATTAAGTCCTCAGTGGTTTGCACTCTTTCACTCACTCCTCACTCCTCTATTCTTCTAATGGTTTTCACTGTAGGACATCCATTAGATGAAGTAGAGGAGGACAAACTGTTACTTGACCATGTCCTTGAGACACAAATAATGAACGTACTGTAGAGAAGTAGCATTTCATCAGGTAAAAGCTCTGGGTTTTTATGCTCTGGAAATCCAAGGGCTTGAAAAAAAAATGAAATTGTTCAATAGAGAATATATTACCTCGAAACAAGCTTTGACCTTGAGCATGTGGGAAAGTGTGTGTTTGAGGTATGCATGTGTGTGCGAGAGGTGTGTGTGTGCATTTATACTGAATGTGTGTCAGTGGTGCATCAACACTGTTGAACCTTTCCAATCTAGTTTAGAATCTGAAGGAATGAGGTGATAATGTAGTTAATTGATGTTTTGTTTTTGGCCCTCATCCCATACGTTTATACATCTAGAAGATTTTTTTTAAAGACCATAGAAAGAGACATTTGGCTCAGACCTATAGTGGCACATGATGCTTGTCTAATGCACAGCTGGGCCCTCAGTGCCTTGATTTAGATCTTATTCATCTTCATTCACTAGTTTTAGGTCCAGGGGGACTTTCCTCTTGATTCTTAAAATAAAAACACTTTTTAGTAACACTTTTTATAATAAGCTCACTTTCATGAATATGCACAAATAAACTAATAGTGTACATATATTCATAAATGAGTACTTCAACATGTATTTATTTTTTAACAAAGAAACAATTGCAATCAATA
This sequence comes from Salvelinus fontinalis, assembly GCF_029448725.1. Taxonomy (NCBI): domain Eukaryota; kingdom Metazoa; phylum Chordata; class Actinopteri; order Salmoniformes; family Salmonidae; genus Salvelinus; species Salvelinus fontinalis. Next base: position 42,879,851 of record NC_074665.1, on the reverse strand, counting down.
TACAAGCATAAGAATTTGTAATGGCTTATCCATGAAAAAGAATTCAGGGTCTGTTACAGATTTTAGTTATTGACAAAGTATACTTTCTCTACCCCATCCACATCCAATAATAATTAAGCTATTTAATGTTGGTCCATTATTATTATTATTATTATTATTATTATTATTATTAGGCTTGCTCTTCTGCTCTTTATCTTATCAATCTCTAACTCACTCATGTTTTTTTGATAGCAAATGCCATTGCTGCTAAGTTGCTATTTTTGCAAGGGTCCCAAACTAATTCTATGGGTGCAGTTATTTTTGTATATTTATATTGCATTACTTCCATATTTAGTCCTCATAATTCCCTTTGGGACATAAGGTGACGGATAGGTCACGATTGCGTATGCTTTTCTATTTGTATGAAACCTATTTCAATGGAAAGGAGTTGGAACTGTTACCAGGAAGACATGGCCGCCGCCAAGGTCGTTCCTCTCCATGGAAACCCATATTGATCATTCAATTTGCCATAGATATACAATATCCTCGTGTATACAAGTCCTTGTGTGTTTGTTTAAACCCTTTGTCAAGGCATCTGCTAGAATGACCCCCCCCCCCCCCAAGCCCCTGACACACGCACATGCATACACAAACACCTGTGTGTGTGTGTGAGGGAGAAAGGCACATTTGTATTGACCGTGACATCCCCCCCCCCCCCCCCCCCCCCTCCGGATGAGACAGGAATGAGAGATGACAGATTGACTGGCCTTCCCTTCTCTCACCCTTATCCCTCTTTCTCTCCCTCACTGCCTTCTAGGTCTCTCGTCCCTCATTCGCTCTTATCCCTCTTTCTCTCTTTCACCAGTATGTCTGTTTATCAATTGCTGTTTACTGTGGCCATCTTAAAAACAGCCTTGGCCACACTGCCAGAGCTCAGATTGGGGTTTTTGGTGAAAGTGTTAGGCTACCCCAAGATTATTTGTTAATGATAGTTCTATGTTTGATGGACAATACTGTACATCTGACCTGGTCTTTTTCACTCTGACGGTGGAGAGAAACTTCCACTGTGATGCATCTTCAATTGAATCCTGCGTATTGCTTTATCTGTTGGTCATACTAGTCTTTTGTGTAATTTGATTAATTACATGTCATTGTCATTTCATCTGATGTTTTAATCACCTATAATTATAGTAATGAATCCAATTATGTTAAATATTATAGGGATACCAAACGGTAATGTTTGTGAATGTGACACCTGGGTCATGTTCAGTAAGGAGTAAACATTGTGAAGTGGGGAGGTACGACCTGAACTTGATTTTATTTCTTTGTTGCAAAACGTGTTGCTACAGTGTGCCCTATTTAACATGACCCTGCACAACATATTCTCCCTGCTCTCAACAGAGTTGACTCATTTCCGACCAGTCTGTTTTGTCCCCCCCCCCCCCCCCCCCCCCCAATTCACCTTTGCCATTTGACTGTATAACTGTACAGCTTTTTTTCTTCAATGTGTCCTCCAATATGAATTGTGCTAGGTATTGTGGTTTTGGTATTGTCGTGTCCCCCCTGTCCCCCCTGGGATTTCCGCCTATGCAGCAAAGTATAATTGGGAATGCAATGTCCGATATTTTGATTAATGTGATATCACTGTGCGTCATCTAATTAATCAAATGGCCACCCAGGCTATTTACATTGACCCCCCCCCCCCCCCCCTTTTTGTTTGTACACTGCTGCTACTCGTTATTTATTACTTATGCACAGTCACTTTACCCCTACCTACATGTCCAAATTACCTTGACTAACCTGAACTCCCTTGTATATAGGCCGTGATTGTAAATAAGAATAAAGGTTAAATAAATGCATAAAAAATATATCCTCCATACTGCTATATTACTGTGTAACTTTATTGTATTTTTTACTTTAGTTTATTTAGTAAATATTTTTTTTAACTGCATCGTTGGTTTAAGGGCTCGTAAGTAAGCATTTCTCGGTAAGGTCTACTACACCTGTTGTATTCGGCGCGTGTGACAAATACAATGTCATTTGAATAGCAGAACCAAATGACATGGATTGCAGTTGAGATTACATTAAAAGTACATGGCGCAAGTGATCAATGCCGTTCAAGATTCGGAGCAGATTACAGATCAAATCAAATTTATTCATATAGCCCTTCGTACATCAGCTAATATCTCGAAGTGCTGTACAGAAACCCAGCCTAAAACCCCAAACAGCAAGCAATGCAGGTGAAGAAGCACGGTGGCTAGGAAAAACTTCCTAGAAAGGCCAAAACCTAGGAAGAAACCTAGAGAGGAACCAGGCTATGAGGGGTGGCCAGTCCTCTTCTGGCTGTGCCGGGTGGAGATTGAGGTGCTGCAGGTCTAGTGTTCATTGTGCTAGCTCGGAAATATGTACACAATGGATCTGGGTCGATTCCGGCTGAGAGTCAGACTCGGCCGACGTCAAGTGGCCCAAGTCTGGGCCGCCTTCGGCAGTATTACTTATGGCTAGGATGCGGGGATTGAGCTCGGGCCGATTCCGGTGTGAGTTATCTGGCCCAAATGTATTACTTGGGGCTCTGGCCGATTCCGGTGTGAGTTATCTGGCCCAAATGTATTACTTGGGGCTCTGGCCGATTACGGTGAGAGTTATCTTGCCCAAATGTATGTATTGTTCGGGCCGATTCCGGTGAGAGTTATCTGGCCCAAATGTATGTATTACTTGGGGCTCGGGCCGATTCCGGTGTGAGTTATCTGGCACAAATGCATTACTTGGGGCTCTGGCAGATGATTACATGGGCTGCTTTATATAATTAATATTTAATTATTTATTTTAACATGTTTTCTCATAGTTTCTGTGATCAAAAAATACAATTAACATTTAAATAAACTTCTTTAAGAGTCCTGTTTAAGTTGTATTTTAGTATTTTGATACTTTGTGCAAGGCAATTGATAAGCATTAACTTTCTGGATGGAGCCTCCCGGTGTAAGACACTGCATCGCAGTGCAAACTGCGTTGCTACAGATGCTGGTTCAAGACCTGTGCCGGCCGCGACCAGGAAACCATGAGGCTGGGTATAATTTGGATGGATGGGTATAATTTGTATGTATGATACTAATATTTAAATTACTAAACCGGGTAATTTTGTATACATTTCTTTACATTTTCATCGGGCTGCTTCTGGGGGGAGTCTGGTAAGATGCTGGCAAATTAGACAGCGTAGACGGCGGACGTAAAGGTAATGGCGGACTGAACGAAGTTATGTAGAGCACCTCAAGATAAAACATAATATTCGAAATATCTGCTAAATTAGACTAAAATATTAGCACTAAATAATCTGGTGGGTGATAACTTTCAATCTGGATAATAACAGAAAACAAATCCTAAGACTAGAGACATTTATCGACAAATATTACGAAAACAAGCAACACCCAAACATGACGGAGAATAAGACAGGGGAACCGAATCAAAAACGAAAATGTGACTCCTCAACCGACACGGATGATCTAATATTCTCAACACCAGCAATGGTAAAGGTCGAAACCGATCTGTTAAAATCAATAAATGACAAACTGGGTATACTTGAATTAGTTAGTAAAGATATAAAAGACTTGAAGGCAAGCCTAGAGATGAGTGATGAAAAAGCTGCAACATTGGAGAAGGAAACACACGCGCTAAAAGTGACGGTCAATAAGATTGAAACCGAAATGAATGAATTTAAAAAGGAGAACAACGTTCTGAAAGAATGCTTACTGGACATACAAACTAGATCCATGAGATAGAATTTGGTACTTACAGGTATCCAAGAGAAAGAAGGAGAGGTTCCTGAATCTGTAGTTAGAGAGTTCCTTTTTGCAGCGCTTCAGATTCCACACGAAGTTATCGATAAGATCCAACTTGAACGTGTACACCGCCTCGGACAGAGAGGGCAGAGGTACGAACGCCCAATCGTTGCCAAATTTGCTTCATTTAAAGATAAAATAATGGTTAAAAGCCTAGGTAAAAGACTTGCTGGGACCAAAATTGGCATGAATGATCAGTTTCCGAAAGAAATTGCAGAACGGCGCAAAGTTCTGTATCCAATTTTCAAAGAAAATAGATTAAAAGCGAAACGAGTAGCTCTTGTCGTGGATAAACTATATATTGATAACCAGTTGTTCAGAGACACAAAGATTACTCCATGGTTATTTTAAAAATTACAAAGTTCTCATAGATGAGGAAAATAAACACAATTCAAGCCCGGTTACTGATTGTAACAATACAATACAAAATATAGCTTTTCTATAAATCTTCACATATAACTAATTGAACACAAGCACTATTTCTACATAGTGAAGATAAAAACTAAGTAAACAGAAGGCACAGTATGTGTGGATGGTGTGGTGTGTGTTTTATTTTTATTTGTTATGTTTGGAAAGTTGAGTGAGTGAGTAATGAAATAGTTGCATATCCCAGAGCCAGTGTATTGCTGTGGGCAGGGTATGAGAGGGCTTTCAATGTTGTTCAAATGATGGATATACTTTTATAATGAATTATACGTCTTATTTATTTATTGTCCTATCATGGGGAACTACATTTTTAAAATAAATTATATCTAATTATTTATTATCCTATTTTAATGGTACGGTCCATGGCCCTATACCCTAGACACCCACATGAATGGCCCAGATACTAAGGAGAAGTCCCTAACTGTTTTATGTGCATGCTGTAAACGGTCTGTATGCAGCCAAAATGAGGACAGGGACCATGAGCAGCACTGCCCCCTCAAGATTCTGAGCCTGCTTGGCAGGGTTGGTCCTGCAAAGCCAAAGCCCCCTAAAGGGAGAGCATAATAAACAAGGAAATTCTCAAAGCTGCTAATGAGAACCTTGACGACCTTGTACCTAGCCGGTGGGGATTCCGGTGGGGTGCCCCCACCCAGGCAGTGGCAGTGCTGGCAACACTAGCTGCAGTAACCCATGGGGAGGGGGTCACACTCGGACATTCAGAGAGGGGGTATATTATTGTGGCCCTGGTGGCACGAAACCAATCGGACTGCATGGAGATGCTTGGGAACATGGTCAAAATGGATGACCGTATTGTGGGTGTTTCAGGAAGAAGGTGTACATTTGACCTCCATCATCTAGGATGTGACAATGGTAAATAAATCTCTACATTTATGCTCATTTTTTGCGCGGTCTTGCAGGCCTTCTCATGCAGCTGCACTGCAAGTACATTTGTAAATCATGACCCATCTTGAGTTGGGCTCTGGGATGGTGCAATTGTTGAGAGGGTGAGCTTATGGTTGTGTGGGGGTAAGGGCTGAATGTGTGTGGGTGTATGTGTGTATCCCACAACTGTTGCGAAGGAAGAAGTAAAAGATGTTAGGGACTATAGAGGATGATTCACAGCAATATGTAATAAAAATCGAGGTGAGGGCGATGGAAATGCATTTGGCAATGGATCTGCTTCGGTTCGGTGGATGGTGCTGTGTGCACTTTTCGAAGGATGGATCCCAGTCGGTCCGGGGGTGTGCGATGCGGAGGGTCGGGGGTGGTCTGCCGGGCATTGGGATGACAACCCAACTCGAGATGGGTGCTTTTGGCGGGTGGAATAGTGGGGACCAATTGGAGGTTTGCTTAGTGGAGATGCAAATGTCATGGTACAACTATATAGACACTCAATCATTATGTTACTTTTTAATAGGACGTTTACAAACATATATTTTGATAAAAATAATTGAAAGGTGTGTCTCATTATGGTAAGTGGTGAAATAAGTATAGCCAGTTACAATTGTAATGGCTTAGCAGATAATAAGAAAAGACGATCAGTATTTACCTGGCTAAAAGAGAAGGATTATAATATCTACTGTTTACAGGAAACCCATTCGACAGTTTTAGATGAAGTTTTGTGGAAAAAGAACTGGGGGGGCAAAATATATTTCTCCCATGGGCAAAGAAATTCAAAAGGGGTGATGGTTTTAATTAATAATAACTTTGATCCAAATGTGCAACTTGTCCAAACAGATCCTCAAGGTAGATGGATTATTTTAAATATGTTATTGGACAATAAACATATATGGCTTATTAACCTATACGGTCCGAATAATGATGATCCAAGCCTCTTTGACAATATATATAAGAATGTATCAACTTTACAAGCAACACTAGACTCTATTATTATAGTGGGAGATTTTAATACGGTCTTAAATACCTCTTTGGACCGGAAAGGAAATCACACTACAAACTATCACCCTCAGGCACTTAAGGAAATCAGAAATGTCATGGATGTATTGGAATTAGTGGATATATGGAGACTTAAATACCCTGACCTAGTGAGATATACATGGCGGAGGCTTAATCAAGCTAGTCGCCTTGACTACTTTCTTATATCATTCTCTCTGGCACCAAAAGTTAAAAAGTGTTTGATAGGGGACAGAATGCGGTCGGACCATCACATAATTGGCATATATATTACTCTTACAGAATTTCCACGTGGGCGAGGATATTGGAAATTTAATCAAAGCCTACTAGATGATAACTTGTTTAGAACTAGGACAGAAGAATTTATAACTGACTTTTTTAGACATAACATAGGTACAGCAGATCCCCATATTGTATGGGACACTTTTAAGTGTGCCTTTAGAGGCCATGCAATTCAGTACTCATCTATAAAACAAAAGCAATTTCGATCAAAAGAGTCCATATTAACAAAGGAAATTGAAGGACTAACAGTACAGTTAGATAACAATAAAAACGGTACCAGAATAAGTTAGAGGAAAAACAAAAAGAAATGGAGGAACTTATTCAAGAAAGATCCAGTGTAATATATTACAAAAATAAAGCGAACTGGATGGAATATGGGGAAAAATGCACCAAATTCTTTTTCAATCGTCAATATAGAAATGCTACCAATAAAAACGTATTAAAACTTGTTACAAATGATGGAGTCACGCATGATTCACCAAATGATATTTTGAAAGAGGAAGTAAAGTACTTTAAGAATATATTTTCGTTTCAGGCTCCTCCATCTCCACTAACTGAAACTAATTGTATGGATTTTTTCCCTAATAATAATGTAAAATTAACATCTGTACAGAAAGACTCATGTGAAGGCCTAATTACAGAGGAGGAACTACTTGATGCAATTGGGACCTTTAAGGATGGGAAAACTCCAGGACTGGATGGCATACCAGTGGAAGTATACAAACATTTTTTTGATATACTCAAAGGACCATTATTAGCTTGTTTTAACCACACCTATATAAATGATAGATTATCAGACACGCAACAAGAAGGTGTGATATCATTATTACTGAAACAGGACCCAAGTGGTATATATAAAGATCCAGTCCATTAAAAAAATTGGAGACCTCTTACACTTCAGTGTTGTGATGCAAAAATCCTAGCAAAATGCTTGGCGCATAGAATAAAAAAAGTTTTGTCAGATATTATTCATCCTAATCAGACAGGTTTTTTACATGGACGATACATTGGAGATAATATAAGGCAAGTACTGGAAACAATGGAACACTATGAAATATCGGGGACACCAGGCCTGGTTTTCATAGCTGATTTTGAAAAGGCTTTTGATAAAGTACGACTGGAGTTTATATATAAATGCCTAGAATATTTCAATTTTGGGGAATCTCTTATAAAATGGGTAAAAATTATGTATAGTAACCCTAGGTGTAAAATAGTAAATAATGGCTACATCTCAGAAAGTTTTAAACTATCTAGAGGAGTAAAACAAGGTTGTCCACTATCGGCATATCTATTTATTATTGCCATCGAAATGTTAGCTGTTAAAATTAGATCAAACATTAATATTAAGGGATTAGAAATCCAGGGCTTAAAAACTAAGGTGTCATTGTACGCTGATGATTCATGTTTTCTTTTAAAACCACAACTAGAAACTCTCCACGGCCTCTTAGAGGATCTAGATACATTTGCTATCCTCTCTGGATTAAAACCAAATTATGATAAATGTACCATATTACGTATTGGATCACTAAAAAATACACATTTTACATTGCCATGTAGTTTACCAATTAAATGGTCTGACGGTGATGTGGACATACTCGGTATACAAATCCCAAAAGAAAGAAATGATCTCACTCCAATAAATTTTTATAGAAAGTTAGCAAAAATAGATAAGATCTTGCTACCATGGAAAGGAAAATACCTGTCTATTTGTGGGAAAATCACCCTGATTAACTCTTTAATCATATCACAGTTTACCTATTTGCTTATGGTTTTGCCTACACCTAGTGACCTGCTTTTTAAATTATATGAACAAAAAATATTCAATTTTATTTGGAACGGCAAGCCAGATAAAATTAAAAGGGCCTATTTATATAACGAATATGAATTCGGAGGGCAGAAATTATTAAATATTAAAGCATTAGACCTCTCACTAAAGGCATCAGTCATACAAAAGTTATACTTAAATCCAAACTGGTTCTCTAGTAGATTGGTACGAATGTCTCATCCTATGTTCAAGAAGGGCCTTTTTCCCTTTATTCAGATTACACCTGCTCACTTTCGGTTGCTTGAAAAGGAAATAATTTCCAAAATATCTTTATTTTTTAAACAAGCCTTAGAAAGTTGGTTGCAATTTCAGTTTAATCCACCTGAAAGGACGGAACAAATAGTACAACAAATCTTGTGGTTAAATTCAAATATAGTAATTGATAAAAAAACTGTATTTATCGAAGAAATGTTTAAAAAAGGTATAATTTTTGTGAATGATATCATAAATAGGACTGGTGAAGTAATGTCACACATGCAGCTAACACAGACATATGGAAATGTCTGCTCTACCCAAAATTACAACCAATTAATTGCGGCATTACCACAAAAATGGAAGAGGCAGGTGGAAGGGGATAAAAGTAAGGAACTTGTATGTCGGCCTTATATTAAAGAACATAAATGGTTAAAGAAAAGTGTGATAAATAAAAACATATACCAATTTCCTTTAAGGACCAAAAAACTTACAGCTGTGCCATATAAATTGCAAAATAGTTGGGAAGAGATTTTCGATGTACCCATTCCATGGCACATGGTTTATGAATTGATACGCAAAACAACGCCGGATTCAAAACTTCGAATTTTTCAATTTAAATTATTGTACAAAATTCTTGCAACTAATAGAATGTTATATATATGGGGGATACAATCTTCCCAGCTCTGTAGATTCTGCTGTGAGGAGGCAGAGTCATTAGACCATTTATTTTGGTATTGTCCGCATGTAGCTCGTTTTTGGTCACAGGTCCAGGAATGGTTGAAGAATTGCAACATTTGCGTAGAACTAACGCTACAGATAGCAATACTGGGGGATTTGAAAAGCCATAGTCAATCAATCAATAATATAATAATTATTTTAGCAAAAATGTTTATTTTTAATTTACAATCCGTGGAAGCTATGAGAATAGGAAGATTCAAATCTTTTGTGAAGCATCACAGCACAGTTGAAAAATATATGGCAAATAAAAATCCGAAATGGATGATGTTGGAAGATAGATGGGAAAGGTTGAGTGGAGCTGAAGGGCGGGACTAATAATAAGATAAACAATGTAGGGCATACGGGATCTGTGAAATGTGTATAGGTGCGGAGCTATTGTGAAATGGCACAGTTACAAGTGGAAATCAAACTGGATGGACAACAGAAATAGAGCAAGGACTAAGAACAAACAAGAGAGAACTATTATAAAGTAGACTGTGTCTGTAAAATGTGTATAAGATGTATAAATTGAAGGTAAAAACAGAAATGTTTATCAGTTTACTCCAATTGGGGGATCGGTGGTAGGGTTTGCGGGGAATAATAATAAAGGTATACTCTTTTTAAAAAAGTATGTATGTCTATGTAGGTATGTGTATATGTATGCATACGTGAATGGATATATATATTTACCCAAAAAAATATGGGGGATTGGAAATGATGCAGACAATTACATTGGAAGCAACATTCTTTCCGCAATATTAAGCTGATCCACCCCCCCCAAAAAAAAAAAAAAAAAAAAAAAAAAAGATGCTGGCAAATTTGTCTGAATTCTGGAAGACGGAAACGGCCCGATGTACTTGGGCCGATTCTGGGCAATTATTTGTTTTGATTCCAGGCCGACACCCAATTCCGGGCCTATTAAATCAGTGTCTGCCCCCCGGAAGAGGGCCGCTTCTGGGCCGATTCCTCATGGGTTGGTCTCTTTAGTTTTAAGGAAATTTTATGGGAAAAAAATAGAAAAAGGTGTTATGGGGAGGCGGCGGGCCAAACAATGCCATTTACCTGTGATTGTATTCAGCACATAGCACTGCCTCTTGTGCCTTATTGCTAAATTGTATTGATACAATGTGCTGCAGGTTAAATTATATGTTGTGGTCATAGGTATTTGTCAAGAGTTTTTGTCTTTGGTCTTTTAGGATTAAGTGGCAAAAAAAGGTGGTTGAGATGATGGGTGGCTAGTAATGTTAACCTGTTTGGGCTGCAAGCCCGACGTCGGAACGAAAATGACAACAGCTGCAGGGCGCGAAATTCAAAATCTATTTTTTAAAAATATTTAACTTTCACACATTAACTAACTGGTCATGCCTAGTAATTTGTTGTGCTAATTTAGCGTGTGTGTAAGTGCTATGACATTTTTTCCCATGTAATCTTATTCATTGTGATCTAAAAGTAAGACTGATCCTAAATCAACTCTCCTACTCTGAGATGCTTGATACATAGTTAAAAAAATTACACTCATATCATAAACTTTCTGAAAATATAGTTTTGAATCTGGTTTAAACCAGTTTAGACCGCCACAGACAGTTGGTTTGAGTGGGAGGAATGAGTTCTCATTGACCATTCGTCCTTGAGGAGAGATTTCCATTAGCTTACACACACACACACACACACACACACACACACACACACACACACACACACACACACACTCACTCACCAAGGGACATTTACATTGTGTTGTGGGGTGGGTGGGATAGGGACTCGTTCAGTTCTGAAGAGGCTGTGGTTTTTGATGAAGTCGGTCAAATTGGGTCACTATGAAGTTTATCTTATGATGAGAGCTGGGTTTATAGAAATGTGTGTGGGTGCAATGTGACTCGATGGGCTTATATCTAATTACTTGAAAATCATGTAATTATAGAAGTTAACTGTGTGTGTGTTTGTACCTTCTTTGTGCGTGCACATGCCTCGTGCATGTTTTTCTGAACACTTCATCTCCTTGCTGGAATGTAATGTCTGCGAACCATATTCTGAATCTGTAATACCATTCGACATGACAGTAGCTTATATCACAGCAATAAACCCATTTTATTATCAGACATAGATTTTAGAAACACTTATGTGCCCTGGGGGTGAGTGAGTGAGTGAGTGAGTGAGTGAGTGAGTGAGTGAGTGAGTGAGTGAGTGAGTGAGAGCCCCCCAAAATCACCTTCATAATAAAGCATTGCATGCCTCTATGCAGACTAAGAATAAAATACAATTCCTAATGTAATGAGTAGCCTAAGCATAGGACAAGATTCGGTCACAGTATCACTGTAGCCAAGGTCATTTAACTCATGGCTTTTTGCCAAATAAAAGCCCATTGTGAAGAGCGTGCACATTTCTTTGTACTGCATAATTGCAGCTGGTGTGTGAGAGAGAGAGAGAAAATGAAGGGAATGTGGTAACTAAATTAGTAAAAACAAGATCGTTCCTAAGAAAACTGAACACCCCCCCAAAAAAACGGGTTCAGGACCATGGACAGCTATGCAAGCCATCTCAGAGAAAAGTGCTCACCTTGATCCAGCACCACCGGGACCGCGCCCTGTGTTGCTTGCTAGTGGAGTAGTGTGTTTGACATGGGCCGGAGCAGGCATGCGAGAGAGTATAGAATTGTAAACTAATAGAAAATAGAAGTGAGAAACTATTGCGAGCACTGCTCCAGATCTCTTGATATCCACGACAAGGGGGAATAGAGGGAAAGGGAGGGAGACAGAGCTCTGACTCAACTCAAACTAAACTGTTTATCGTGCAGCAGAGCTTGTTTGACTCCAAACCCCCACAATTTAATAGATAAGAGCGTAAATCATGAGCAGCACCACTTACAAAACAGCTGAGAGCTCTCCATGCAGAATCGGGCCTGTGCCACCCAACTAAATCCAGCAAAGTGGACTCACTTAACAGCGGAACCTCCCACCAAAGCACACAATCATTAGAAATAATTCCTCAACAAACCACAACACAGCACAACTGCGTTCAAGAAGAGAAAAAGCACAGTTGACTAGTTTCCGTAGCAAACCCAATTCTATTCACAAGCTATTGTTCACATGATAGCCAACACATTAACATTGCAATTTGACATTTTGTAACACAACAAAAACCAACTAATACATCCCCAAAACGGATTGAATGAAGAATTTTAACTGCAGTGCGGCAGCTTGTTGAACCATTGGTGCTGCAGGGCTATGCGCTCCCAACATGTGGAGTTGGAGCAGCAGGCTGCGTGTCAAGCTGCATGGGCAGGTGAAGGGAGTCAATGGACTGTGCATTCAGTTGAGTTGTGCTTCCTTTGGCTGGGTCAATGTTGGTTTTCTCTCGTCTTGCTTATATCCCTAGCCCATCCTGGTCGAATCTTCTTATGTTCCGTTAATTACCGATGTCCCCTTTAAGAATGGAGCACCATTGGTCATGCGCGGCGTTCTATGTTATTCTGGTAGTAAATGTGAGTTCTATGCTAACTCGTTTTAGTACATGTGAAGCCCCAGTTCACTTCCTTGTATTCGGAGTCTTTCTTCTTATATAAATAAGTAATAACGACGAGGGTGATGACCTGCGGTGTGCATCACGAATGCAGATGGAGCTCATAGGAAAGTAGGAATATTTTTGACCCTGTAGCACAACAGCTAGCAAGCAGTGACGACGAGTGGAGCGCTGATGAGAACGAGGCGGCAGATCAAAGACCCGTGGAGCCGGAGGTAAAGAGAATGGCGAGCATCGGGGAAAATAGATGTGTTTGATGACACGCAAGAAAACTGGGCAACTTACATTGAACGACTGGAACAGTACTTCATTGCAAACAACATTGCTGATAACGAGAGTACCAGCGTTGTTGAGTTTAATTGGCCCACAAATGTACAGTTTGCTTAGAGTTCTGACTGCCCCTCTGAAGCCCTCCAATAAAACATTCACATAGATTGTGGAGATATTGCAAAATCACCTATCACCTAAACCACTCCTAATCGAGGGATCAGAATGAGGGGGAGGGTGTTAGTACAGATGTAGCAGAGTTGAAGAAACTGTCTGAACATTGCCAGTTTGGAGAGAACCCAAATGACACATTAAGGAATAGATTTGTTGGTGGACTGAAACATGAACACATTCAAAAACGTTTGCTCACAGAATCAGATCTCACTGTTGCAAAGGCTGTTGAAATTGCTGTGGCTATGGAAATCGCCACTAAAGATGCAATTGAGTTGCAAAGTAAAAGAAATACTGACCTATCACAAACTTCCCCGCACAAGTTTTCACGCAGCCGACAGCGCCCCCCGGGTTGCCGAAAAATGCAACAGAGCAGAAGACTGCCGTTTCAAAGACGAAATTTGTCAGATATGCAATAGAAGGGGGCACATTCAAAGAGCATGCAGAGCAAAATTCAGTCACAATAGGAGAACTGAGAAAATGAAAGGGTCTGTGAATGCAAGAGCAGAGAACAATTAATTGGTACAATGGAGTTAAGCACAGTGACTTCTCCCAGCAGTAGCATCGAAGGCAAACCCCTCAAAATGGAGCTGGACACAGGATCTGCAGTGTCTATAATTTCCACGACTGTTTACAATGAGCACTTGAAGGATATCAAGCTGAAGGACACAAATGTGTTGCTGAAGACCTGCTCAGGAGAGAGATTGAGCCCAATGGGGGCGTTTGCAGGTCAGCGTGATTTATGGGGAGCAAACACAGCAGTTACAGCTGTATGTGGTACCTGGAACTGGCCCCCCATTATTTGGAGAGGAATGGCTTTTCAAAAATAAAACTGAACTGGTGTGACTTGTAAACGCTCCACACGTTCCAGCCCAAAGAGAAAGGCACAGACCAAACACTGGAACACTTGCGGAAGAAATAAAACAGTGTTCAGTGATCAGATAGGAACAGTAATTGGCTTCACAGCCAAACTTGTACTGAGAGATGACGCAACCCCCAAATTCTGCAAAGCCAGATCTGTTCCATACTCCCTGAGACCATTGGTGGACGCGGAAATCGATCGCTTGCAGGATACAGGGATCCTGACGAAAGTGGACAGAAGCGAATGGGCCACACCCATAGTTCCTATTGTAAAGAAAGACGGGTCTGTTAGAATGTGTGGGGACTTCAAGGTAACTGTGAATTCAATGTTGCATGTGGACCAATACCCCCTGCCATGTCTGGATGACATCTTTGCTGCACTAGCTGGTGGAAAACATTTAACTAAAATCAATCTGAAACAGGCTTACCTGCAGCTACCGGTTGAAGAGAGCTCCAAACAGTACCTGACAATAAACACACACACAGGTCTATACAGGTATAACCGCCTGGTTTTTGGCATTGCGTCGGCCCCAGCCATTTGGCAACAAACTATTGACCAGATTTTGCAAGGAATCCCAGGACCCCAGTGTATCCTGGATGACATGATCATAACAGCACGCACCGACAAAGAGCACCTGGCTAACCTGGAAGAGGTCCTGAGGAGACTGAAAGAGTATGGACTACAGGCAAACTTACAGAAGTGTGAGTGCTTCAAAGACAAGATTGTCTTCTGTGGACATGAAATCAAACGCAATGGATTGCTAAAGACGCAGGACAAAATCGAGGCAGTGGTACAGGCACCACATCCACAAAATATCACAGAAGTGAGATCTTTCACGGGACTGATCAATTACTACAGAAGATTCCTCCCAAACCTTTCAGCAGTACTCCACCCTCTCAATCAGCTCCTGGAAAAGAATAGGACATGGCAGTGGACAGAACTATGGGAAAATATGTTTCTTGAGGCAAAACGGCTCATCACATCTGAACAGGTCCTGATGCATTGCGACCCTGAACTGCCAGTGCAGTTGGCTTGTGATGCGTTCCCTTACGGCTTAGGGGCCGTCCTTTCACACACATTGAAAGATGGGTCAGAGAGGCCAGTTGCAATTGCGTCATGAACATTGAATGATGCAGAGAAAAACGAATCACAAATCGACAAAGAAGCACTGGCGCTAGTGTGGAGCGTCAAGAAATTCCATGCATACCTACAGTTGAAGTCAGAAGTTTACATACACTTTAGCCAAATACATTTAACATTTTTCACTATTCCTGACATTTTTCACTATCCCTGACATTTAATCCTAGTAAAATGTCCCTGTATTAGGTCAGTTAGGATCACCACTTTATTTTAAGAATGTGAAATGTCAGAATAATAGTAGAGAGAATGATTTATTTCAGCTTTTATTTATTTCATCACATTCCCAGTGGATCAGAAGTTTACATACACTCAATTAGTATTTGGTAGCATTGCCTTTAAATTGTTTAACTGGGTTCAAACGTTTTGGGTAGCCTTCCACAAGCTTCTCACAATAAGTTGGGTGAATTTTGTCCTATTCCTCCTGACAGAGCTGGTGTAACTGAGTCAGGTTTGTAGGCCTCCTTGCTCGCACACGCTTTGTCAGTTCTGCCCACAAAGTTTCTATGGGATTGAGGTCAGGGCTTCGTGATGGCCACTCCAATACCTTGACTTTGTTGTCCTTAAGCCATTTTGCCACAACTTTGGAAGTATGCTTGGGGTCATTGTCCATTTGGAAGACCCATTTGCGACCAAGCTTTAACTTCCTGACTGATGTCTTGAGATGTTGCTTTAATATTTCCACATAAGTTTCCTACCTCATGATGCCATCTATTTTGTGAAGTGCACTAGTCCCTCCTGCAGCAAAGCACCCCCACAGCATGATGCTTCCACCACCGTGCTCAACGGTTGGGATGGTGTTCTTCGGCTTGCAAGCCTCCCCCTTTTCCTCCAAACATAACGATGGTCATTACGGCCAAACAGTTCTATTTTTGTTTCATCTGACCAGAGGACATTTCTCCAAAAGGTACGATCGATGTCCGCATGTGCAGTTGCAAACCGTAGTCTTTTTTATGGAGGTTTTGGAGCAGTGGCTTATTCCTTGCTGACCGGCCTTTCAGCTTATGTCGATTTAGGACTCGTTTTACTGTGGATATAGATACTTTTGTACCTGTTTCCTCCAGCATCTTCACAAGGTCCTTTGCTGTTGTTCTGGGATTGATTTGCACTTTTCGCACCAAAGTACATTAATCTCTAGGAGAAGGACCTCCTTCCTGAGCGGTATAACGGCTGCGTGGTCCCATGATGTTTATACTTGCACACTATTGTTTTTACAGATGAATGTGGTACCTTCAGGCGTTTGGAAATTGCTCCCAAGGATGAACCAGACTTGTGGAGGTCTACACTGTTTTTTCTGAGGTCCTGGCTGATTTGTTTTGATTTTCCCATGACGTCAAGCAAAGAGGCACTGAGTTTGAATATAAGCCTTGAAATACATCCACAGGTACACCTGACTCAAATGATGTCAATTAGCCTATCAGAAGCTCCTAAAGCCATGCCATCATTTTCTGGAATTTTCCAAGCTGTTTAAAAAGGCACAGTCAACTTAGTGTATGTAAACTTCTGACTCACTGGAATTGTGATACAGTGAATGATAAGTGAAATAATCTGTAAACAATTGTTGAAAAAATTACTTGTGTTATGCACAAAGTAGATGTCCTAACCGACTTGCCAAAACTATAGTTTGTTAACAAGAAATGTGTGGAGTGGTTGAAAAACAAGTTTTAATGACTCCAACCTAAGTGTATGTAAACTTCCGACTTAAACTGTATAGTCAAAAGTTTGGACACCTACTCATTCAAGGGGTTTTCTTTATTTTTACTATTTTCTACATTGTAGAATAGTAGTGAAGACATCAAAACTATGAAATAACACATATGGAATCATGTAGTAGATTTGAGGTTACTCAAAGTAGCCACCCATTGCCTTGATGTCAGCTTTAAACATTCTTGGCATTCTCTCAACCAGCTTAATGGGGTAGTCACCTGGAATGTATTTCAATTAACAAGTGTGCCTTGTTAAAAGTTATTTTGTGGAATTTATTTCCTTAATGCGTTTCAGCCAATCAGTTGTTGTGTCAAGGTAGGGGTGGTATACAGAAGATGGCCCTTTTTGGTAAAATACCAAGTACCTATTATGGCAAGAACAGCTCAAATAAGCAAAGAGAAACGACAGTCCATCATTATTTTACGACATGAACGTCAGTCAATTCGGAAAATTTCAGGTGCAGTCACAAAAACCATCAAGCGCTATGATGAAACTGGCTCTCATGAGATCCGCCAAAGGAAAGGAAGACCCAGAATTACCTCTGCTGCAGAGATTAAGCTCATTAGAGTTACCATCCTCAGAAATGGCACCCCAAATAAATGTTTCACATTCAAGTAACAGAAACAACTCAACATCAACTGTTCAGAGGAGACTGCGTGAATCAGGCCTTCATGGTCGAATTGCTGCAAAGTAACCACTACTAAAGGACACCAATAAGAAGAAGTACTTGCTTGGGCCAGAAACATAAACAATGGACATTAGACCGGTGGAAATCTGTTCTTTGGTCTGATGAGTTAAATTGGAGATTTTTGGTTCCAACCGCCATGTCATTGTGAGACGCAGAGTAGTTGAACAGATGATCTCCGTATGTTTGGTTCCCAACGAGAAGCATGGAGGAGGTGTGATGGTGTGGGGGTGCCTTGCTGGTGACACTGTCAGTGATTAATTTAGAGTTCAAGGCACACTTGACCAGCATGGCTACCGCAGCATTCCTTTAGCGATACGCCATCCCATCTGGTTTGCACTTAGTGGGACTATCATTTGTTTTTCAAAAGGACAATGACCCAACAGACCTCCAGGCTGTGTAAGGGCTATTTGACCAAAACGGAGAGTGGTGGAGTGCTACATCAGATGACCTGGCCTCCATAATCACCTCCATATACTCCATATATGTATGTATGTACTGTACATGTGTATGTATGTATGTATGTATATACATATATATATATATATATTATACTGCTCAAAAAAATAAAGGGAACACTAAAATAACACATCCTAGATCTGAATGAATGAAATATTCTTATTAAATACTTTTTTCTTTACATAGTTGAATGTGCTGACAACAAAATCACACAAAAATTATCAATGGAATCAAATTTATCAACCCATTGAGGTCTGGATTTGGAGTCACACTCAAAATTAAAGTGGAAAACCACACTACAGGCTGATCCAACTTTGATGTAATGTCCTTAAAACAAGTCAAAATGAGGCTCAGTAGTGTGTGTGGCCTCCATGTGCCTGTATGACCTCCCTACAACGCCTGGGCATGCTCCTGATGAGGTGGCGGATGGTCTCCTGAGGGATCTCCTCCCAGACCTGGACTAAAGCATCCGTCAACTCCTGGACAGTCTGTGGTGCAACGTGGCGTTGGTGGATGGAGAGAGACATGTTGTCCCAGATGTGCTCAATTGGATTCAGGTCTGGGAAACGGGCGGGCCGGTCCACAGCATCAATGCCTTCCTCTTGCAGGAACTGCTGACACACTCCAGCCACATGAGGTCTAGCATTGTCTTGCATTAGAAGGAACCCAGGGCCAACCGCACCAGCATATGGTCTCACAAGGGGTCTGAGGATCTCATCTCGGTACCAAATGGCAGTCAGGCTACCTCTGGCGAACACATGGAGGGCTGTGCGACCCCCCCCCCCAAAGAAATGCAACCCCACACCATGACTGACCCACCGCCAAACCAGTCATGCTGGAGGATGTTGCAGGCAGCAGAACGTTCTCCACGGCGTCTCCAGACTCACGTCTGTCACGTGCTCAGTGTGAAGCTGCTTTCATCTGTGAAGAGAACAGGGTGCAAGTGGTGAATTTGCCAATCTTGGTGTTCTCTGGCAAATGCCAAACGTCCTGCACGGTGTTGGGCTGTAAGCACAACCCCCACCTGTGGACGTCGGGCCCTCATACCACCCTCATGGAGTCTGTTTCTGACCGTTTGAGCAGACACATGCACATTTGTGGCCTGCTGGAGGTCATTTTGCAGGGCTCTGGCAGTGCTCCTCCTTGCACAAAGGCGGAGGTATCGGTCCTGCTGCTGGGTTGTTGCCCTCCTACGGCCTCCTCCACGTCTCCTGATGTACTGGCCTGTTTCCTGGTAGCGCCTCCATGCTCTGGACACTACGCTGACAGACACAGCAAACCTTCTTGCCACAGCTCGCATTGATGTCCAGTCTTCCCAGCCTGGTGCAGGTCTACAATTTTGTTTCTGGTGTCCTTTGACAGCTCTTTGGTCTTGGCCATAGTGGAGTTTGGAGTGTGACTGTTTGAGGTTGTGGACAGGTGTCTTTTATACTGATAACAAGTTCAAACAGGTGCCATCAATACAGGTAACGAGTGGAGGACATAGGAGCCTCTTAAAGAAGAAGTTACAGGTCTGTGAGAGCCAGAAATCTTGCTTGTTTGTAGGTGACCAAATACTTATTTTCCACCATAATTTGCAAATAAATTCATTAAAAATCCTACTATTTTTTTTTCTCATTTTGTCTGTCATAGTTGAAGTGTACCTATGATGAAAATTACAGGCCTCTCTCATCTTTTTAAGTGGGAGATCTTGCACAATTGGTGGCTGACTAAATACTTTTTTGCCCCACTATGTATGTATGCATGCATGCATGTATGTATGTAGAGAATGAGAGTGTGTGTGTGTGTGAAAAAGAGCACCACCAACTGATGGTGGTCTTGAAAGAGGTAACTGTTTAAAATATAGGTACATCGGCCCCGGTGTCCTGGTTAGACAACGTAGAATGGCACAGAAATGAACATTCAATTCTCTGGCAACAGCTCTGGTGGACATTCCTGCAGTCAGCATGCCAATTGCAAGTTCCCTCAAAACGTGAGATCTACATCGTCTTACCGGGACGCTGGGACAGTTGTTCCTATATTTCAAACAGGCCCCTCTTTCAAGACCACCATCAGTTAGTGCCGTTCTTTTTTACACACACTCTCATTCTCTCTCATACACACACACCGTTGAGGTCCGTTATGTCAAAAGAGAGATAAGCGGTTAGCTAGCTTGGTTCCTATGTTGGCTTACTTCACCTTTCAGATCCAGCTACACACTCCTCTCCGTTATGTGTGTCTGGAGTGAGAGGAGGGATGTGTGCTCTGACAAAACACAAGGCAGGGTTAATGTTTCATCATAAGGAATAAAGAGAAGAGACACAGTGACATACGGACATGCCTTCATGCTTCATTCATCTGCACCCAGGGCCAAAGAGGAAGGAGCAGGGCATGCAGGACCAGGTGTGTGTGTGTGTGTGTGTGTGTGTGTGTGTGTGTACATGTGTGTGTGTGTGTGTGTGTACATGTGTGTGTGTGTACATGTGTGTGTGTGTGTGTACATGTGTGTGTGTGTACATGTGTGTACGTGTGTGTGTACGTGTGTGTGTGTGTACGTGTGTACGTGTGTGTGTAAGGGCGAGGAAGTGTCTGTATGTGTGTGTGATAGTTTGTTTACTTAATCAAAGCTTTAGGGGTGGTGGTAGTGTGTGTGTGTAGTAGTATGAAATGTGTATACGTGACAGAGGTGTGTTTACTATAATAGTGCCCAATATCTTGTGCATGTATTGTGTGCATGCATGTGTGTTTGTGCTTTGTCCGAAGGCCAATCAAGTATGAATAGCAGCTGACCTCCAGATGTGCCTAATTATGCTACTGTCTTATCTAACTTCAACCAAACAGCAGGGTGATGTAACACAAACAGAAGAAGCTTCCATTGCATTCTGTCGGTCCAATTCAGTCATTACAATGACTACGAAAATACCATGAACTATGAATTAAGGTTGTGATTTGTTTTATCCTGTTATGTACCTGGTATTTAGTTTAGAAATCCCATAGTAAAATGGCAATTGCTAAATAATTACTTAATACTGAGAGGCTACGTTTTGTATATTTTTTTTAACCTTTATTTAACTAGGCAAGTCCGTTAAGAACAACTTGTTATTTTACAATGATGGCCTACTTCAGCCAAACCCTTCCCTAACCCGGACTACACTGGGCCAATTGTGCCCTGCCCTATGGGACTGGATTGCGTGACCGGGTTCTTTGTACTGATTCTCTGGATGCCTCTTCCTGATAACTAAACCACCCTACCTTCTGTAACTCTACAAACGTCTTTGTCTATTGTCTGTTATGCATATCCACAGCATGATGGACATGTTGTAGCCTACACTGTAAAATGTAGCCTATTCTGGGGTGAATTTAAATGGATATAATAGCATTATACTTAATTCAAATGAATGCAAGTTGTTTTAATGATTTGTCAACTTCGATGTAAGGTCCCCTGTTTTGGGGACCTACGTGGTTTTGGTACAGGTTATGATGGACCTTTTCGCTTATAAATCGATCTGTGGACACCATAGATTGAAATGGCTTGCATTGAGCGATGGCCCTGGTTCCCACTGACACAGTGCCAGTGTGACGTAAAATGTCAAATCTGAAACCACTTGAATTTGGGATGTCCCTTCTACCATTTAATTCGCTCCTGCAACTGTCCATCAACTCCTGGCTGAACCCTACATTGCAGCCACTGTCAAAGCACATGCCTTTAATTCTTACATCGTAGTGCAGGGGAGAGTGGTTTCATCACGGTACCACATTAAGAGAACAATTTCTATCCATTAGTCTAAATATAATTCATAGATTTTAAACAAAAAACACTTTCTGTTTGTCATAAACCAATATGAGTTGAAAGTCGAGTTCCTAACGAGTTCAGGAAGCTAAGCTAGAGCTCTGTGAGACTTTCCCAGCGTTGGGGACAGGCGTTTTGATCAACAGAGACATTTAGAAAATATGCACATTTTCTCTAAACATGCAAATATGGAAGGTGAAATCTTATAGTTGTTTTATAATTTGATTATGCTATATTTAGAAAGCATATGCATTATTTCAAGCCTTATTCATACAGTTTTGTTGAATAAGAAATACATCATATAAAATATTTAATATTTTCATCATATTTGTGTCCTCAAAAGTGACTACATCTCAGCAATTTATAAATATTTTTACCAGAAAGGTGAGATTTTAACCTTTCTTTTAGTATGCAGCACTACTAGTTGGTTCCGTGTGGCTCAGTTGGTAGAGCATGGCGCTTGCAACGCCAGGGTTGTGGGTTCATTTCCCACGGGGGGACCAGGGTTCAATTCCCACGGGGGGGACCAGGATGAATATGTATGAACTTTCCAATTTGTAAGTCGCGCTGGATAAGAGTGTCTGCTTAATGACTTAAATGTAAATGTACTAGTTCTTGTTTATGGCCTTTTCATGTTAAATAATTACTTTTGGGGATTACATAGATTACATTTTCAATTACATTTAGTTACATTTAACTGGTTAATATAATTTTTACCCAAAACAATTAAGAGTAAATGCAACTTAATATGTTGCTAAAAAGATATTGAAATGATTTAATTTGCTCCATTTTAATATGTATCTCTACTTAAAAAGTGTAGTTATTTTTTCTTTACACAATGTCGTACGCATGTTTGAAGAAAGAAAGGTATATTTCTATATTAGTATTAAGCAGGTAGTTAGCAAAATGACATTCAATGATGAGACCCCCATCACCCCTCTAAATGACAGTGGCAAATGCAGCATCCTGCAATGCTTGCAGTTCTACCTCTAATTACTGCTGGTGGATAAAGCACTGTTCTCAACAATGCTGGCCAAAGTGGGTTGAAAGTGCAAATGATCTAATACATGAAACAATGTTGAACGTTAACTCTCTGTGAAACTCTATTATGTTGAGTTTACTAAATATTTCTGTTACATCAACTTATATGTAATCATATTATCAGTAAAGCCAACATATTTTTATGGTTATTATACTTCCCTGGACTTACTTTATTTGTGTAAATGCACACAAACAACTGGTCTGAGTGGCTCAGGCTGCTCGTCCGGTATCTGTTACCAACAGATACATACCTGTATTCCCAGTCATGTGAAATCCATTGATTAGGGCCTAATGAATTTATTTCAATTGACTCATTTCTTTATATGAACTGTAACTCAGTCATATCTTAGAAATTGTTGCATGTTGCATTTATATTTTTGTTCATTATATATCCGTGTGGCACACTGATATAGCAGCTAAATAGACCTTCAATGTCACAGGAGAAAGGCATTTACCAAACAGACTCTGAAGGAAGCTCAGTACGATTTCGCAACAAATACTGCAGTACAGATACTGCACAAACGCTTGCCCACCTGTATGTGTTGAGACCTTGTTAACGGACCAGTTTCCATTTGTGCAGGGAGGGGTGGAATATATCCTCTTCCACCAGAGACAGAAGGTCCGTGCGTAACGGGAGTATCCACAACGCTCCGGACACCATTGAACTCAGCACTGCAAATCATGTCTGTTAGGGCCAAAACGGGGCCACCAGTATCAGCCTGTGCTCCCTCCCTTTGTCCAAGACCTGTTGTAGCAGGGGAATTGGAGGAAATGCATATAAGGGATCTTGGGGCCATTGGGGGGGGCAGGGCATCATGACCCAACATTGGGTTGTCATTATGATTAGAATACCAAAGAGGGCAGTGTGTTGCGTTTCGAGATGCGAACAGATATACATGGACTCATCTGAACTGGCGCCAAATCGCCTCTATCACCTGTGGCTGGATAGTCCATTCCGCAAACTGAGGCTCTCCCCTAGACAAAAGGTCTTTGCCTACATTCAACCGGCCTGGAATGTGCTCTGCTGACAGTGAGCATAGGTGTTTGTGTGCCCACAGCTGTATCTGAGCGGACTCACCCCTGGCAATTGACGTTTCGAGGCGGAGTTATCGGAACGAATCAGAACGTGATGCCCCTCTATCCTGGAGGCAAAATGTAATAGAGCCAGACACATGGCGTCCAGCTCTGAATTTATATGATGATTTCTTCCCACAGATCGTTTGTTATGCGTCTGTCGAAAACCTGCATCCTATCCCCTCAGGGAGGCATCGGTCTTTATGACAACCCGCAAGGTTACTGAACCAAGCTGGATCCCCACTGAGAGAGCATGCTCGGGTTTAGCCAGAAGGATAGGCTGTGGCGACATGGCTGTATAATGGTTATCAGCCAATATTGGTCTCTGTTCGGGAGGAATGCGTTGGCTGGTAAACCATCGTTGGCAAGGTCTCATGCGTAATAGGCAGAGTAGTAAGACTGCTGATGCTGCAGCCATCAGCCCCAGTAAAACCCTAACCAGCTACATTCACACAAACGGTGAAGCAGTGAGGGCTTAAGTTTAGGCCAAACAGGAGGACACAAAACTGGTATTCTTTGTTCTGAAATGAGAACATGAGAAATGTCCTGTACCTTTCCAGAATTCGGTTCATGAAAGAGTGTGTCCTTCATGTCCACCGTGGTGAAATAATCTGCCTGTCTGATAACTTTGAATGGATGTGGTGTGTTTTACATGCAGAAAAGTCGTTTTGTAATTATTTGTTCAGCACCTTCAAATCTAAGTTTGGTCTCATGAATTTTTGTGGCACTAGAACATATTTCTGGTAATGACCCATTTTTGTCTGCTTCCCTCACTGGGTGAATAGCTCCTTTTCCTAGAAGGGAGATTGTTCCTGTTCTAGAATAGTGGGCTTGACACCAATGAATCCCAGAGGACTGTAAGCAAACTGCAACACATAACCCTTCCGAATGGTATTCAGTACCCAAACACAGTCTGCTGGACAGCACTGCTCTTTCTATTAGAGAGGGCAAAGCTGTCATTTCATTTTGACTGTTTAGCTGAGCCACAGGCAGAGCCTGCTGTATGACTGGAATTGAACTGTGTGTCTCGGTGAAACCAAACTGTGCCATCCTCACTGTATGTTTGGCCTTGGGCTCAAGGAATCTTTCTCTACGGCTATGGCGCTCGTAGGAACAAGTGGATAGGGGGCAGGAGAATGCTTGGGAGACATAGGAGTGTGTACACATAGTGTGTGCTGGAGGGATGTGTGGAAGTGTGTCTTGTGTGCATATATACAGGGAGGCTTTTGCTGGCAGTGGGCAATGTGTAGTTGGTCTTATCTTTGGTGTTGCTACCAGGCGTGGAGACGATTTCTATGACTGTAGGATACAACATGAAGTATCTCCCAGGAAGGCTTTCAGGTCCTTTTCGGTTTCTTCCCTCTGTATGCCTTCCGCGTGCTGCTGCAGTGCTGCTGCTGAGGGCCGAAAGGATTGCGGACCAGGCATCTCGCACCAGCTGTGCCATGGAGTAATGACGTCGGGCCCTGGAACTGCTACAGGCTCTCATGCCTCAACCAGGAAAACATACATGAAATGAGTTGCAAAATGAATAGGAAATATAGTCAAGATTTGACAAGGTTATATACAGTGGGGCAAAAAAGTATTTAGTCAGCCACCAATTGTGCAAGTTCTTCCACTTAAAAAGATGAGAGAGGCCTGTAGTTTTCATCATAGGTACACTTCAACTATGACAGACAAAATGAGAAAAAAAAAATCCAGAAAATAACATTGTAGGATTTTTAATGAATTTATTTGCAAATTATGGTGGAAAATAAATATTTGGTCACCTACAAACAAGCAAGATTTCTGGCTCTCACAGACCTGTAACTTCTTCTTTAAAAGGCTCCTCTGTCCTCCACTCGTTACCTGTATTAATGGCACCGGTTTGAACTTGTTATCAGTATAAAAGACACCTGTCCACAACCTCAAACAGTCACACTCCAAACTCCACTATGGCCAAGACCAAAGAGCTGTCAAAGGAAACCAGAAACAAAATTGTAGACCTGGACCAGGCTGGGAAGACTGAATCTGCAATAGGTAAGCAGCTTGGTTTGAAGAAATCAACTGTGGGAGCAATTAGTAGGAAATGGAAGACATACAAGACCACTGGTAATCTCCCTCGATCTGGGGCTCCACGCAAGATCTCACCCCGTGGGGTCAAAATGATCACAAGAACGGTGAGCAAAAATCCCAGAACCACACGGGGGGACCTAGTGAATGACCTGCAGAGAGCTGGGACCAAAGTAACAAAGCCCACCATCAGTAACACACTACGCCGCCAGGGACTCAAATCCTGCAGTGCCAGACGTGTCCCCCTGCTTAAGCCAGTACATGTCCAAGCCCGTCTGAAGTTTGCTAGAGAGCATTTGGATGACCCAGAAGAAGATTGGGAGAATGTCATATGGTCAGATGAAACCAAAATATAACTTTTTGGTAAAAACTCAACTCGTCGTGTTTGGAGGACAAAGAATGCTGAGTTGCATCCAAAGAACACCATACTTACTGTGAAGCATGGGGGTGGAAACATCATGCTTTGGGGCTGTTTTTCTGCAAAGGGACCAGGACGACTGATCCGTGTAAAGGAAAGAATGAATGGGGCCATGTATCGTGAGATTTTGAGTGAAAACCTCCTTCCATCAGCAAGGGCATTGAAGATGAAACGTGGCTGGGTCTTTCAGCATGACAATGATCCCAAACACACCGCCCGGGCAACGAAGGAGTGGCTTCGTAAGAAGCATTTCAAGGTCCTGGAGTGACCTAGCCAGTCTCCAGATCTCAACCCCATAGAAAATCTTTGGAGGGAGTTGAAAGTCCGTGTTGCCCAGCAACAGCCCCAAAACATCACTGCTCTAGAGGAGATCTGCATGGAGGAATGGGCCAAAATACCAGCAACAGTGTGTGAAAACCTTGTGAAGACTTACAGAAAACGTTTGACCTCTGTCATTGTCATTGCCAACAAAGGGTACATAACAAAGTATTGAGATAAACTTTTGTTATTGACCAAATACTTATTTTCCACCATAATTTGCAAATAAATACATTAAAAATCCTACAATGTGATTTTCTGGATTTTTTTCTAATTTTGTCTGTCATAGTTGAAGTGTACCTATGATGAAAATTACAGGCCTCTCTCATCTTTTTAAGTGGGAGAACTTGCACAATTGGTGGCTGACTAAATACTTTTTTGCCCCACTGTATAATGATTTTTAATTGAAATAATAATTGTGTCCTTGAAACTTTGCTTTCGTCAAAGAATCCTCCATTTGCAGCAATTACAGCCTTGCATACCTTTGGCATTCTAGTTGTCAATTTGTTGAGGCAATCTGAAGAGATTTCACCCCATGCTTCCTGAAGCACCTCCCACAAGTTGGATTGGCTTGATGGGCACTTCTTACGTACCATATGGTCAGGCTGCTCCCACAACAGCTCAATAGGGTTGAGATCCGGTGACTGTGCTGGCCACTCCATTATTGACAGAATACCAGCTGACTGCTTCTTCCCTAAATAGTTCTTGCACAGTTTGGAGATGTGCTTTGGGTCATTCTCCTGTTGGCTCTTTCCATAACAGCTACCTTGTCCTTCAGGAACTTGACCACTATCGGCCTGGGCCTGTCACCTGGGCCAGTGGTGGGTTTTCCAGTCCTCTGGGCGCACTCCACCTCTATCTTCCTGTGGAAGATAGAGGTTTCGTGGAGATTCTGGAATTCCGTCCACAACCATGTTCTTCCGCCTTGATTGTCCCTCGATTTATCCTTCATTGTTATCATGGATTCACACACAGAACTGATGTCCTCTCTCAATGACTTACAGATTGCTATCATCTTGCCATTTTCCTGTTTCAACTCATCGAGCTGGCCCTGGGAGAACTGCAAACTGTTCTTCAGATCCTGGACCTCTCTGGTCAGGTCGTCCATTCTTTTATTAGTTGGATCCACCGGTATTCGGACAAAACACTTGAAGCTATTTTCTTGTTGTAATAACTGCTTGTAGAAATATTTTTGTTTGTTTAAAAGATCCTTCACATCTGATAGAGAGACACCACTGTCCTCAACGGTACTCCCACTGGCTTTGGTCTTTGTCATGGTAGCTAGCAACGTAGGTTATGCTGTTACTCCTCACAGTTTCAGGCAGGGCAGGTGACAGGGAAGATTGAAAACAACAAACAGCAGGGATCTAGACAGCCACAAACCCGGGACAATCTGCGGTCCCGGCCACAATGGCTAACCGCATCGCGGCCTGCGTTCAAGCCCTCACGAAAACTCTGCTAGCTTAATATGCAGCTAGCTAGTAATTAGGCTAGCTGCAACGCCAAATAGCTCCTAAGACCCATCCTTGGTCGGCAAGATCACTGGGCAGAGACTAGCAGTCCTAGCAACTGATGCCAACTGCGTTGCGGGATCGCAACTACTAAGAACTTTCCAATAATACACTTCACAAATCTTTTCAAAACAACAATACCGAGCTCTTCCTCGTTCCGTGTTCAACTATACCAACTGTAGATGTACCATTGCACTGTTAACGATACTGTGACTATGTAAACCTCTAATTGTCCTCCAATGTTCCACCCACTAAAACCTCCCTCCATCCCAATTTGGGTTGTCGTCCCAGTGACTGGTTGACCATCCCTGAACACATGGAGACTAGGGCCTTTAAGAGATAGGGGCCCATCCTTTAAAAAGAGCACATGGTGCCACCTATAGTACAGAACCAGATCAGCAGCCAACATCCTTCGAAACTCTTTCGCCTCGTTGTACAGCATCTAGTTATAAAAAATATATATCCTGTGTATATATATTAAAAAGTCTTGCATATCTTAATTTATTCCCACAATTCAGAAATAATATGCATAATAATATAAGCATTTCTACGAAGGATTGTTATCGATAACAAGGGCTGGCAGTAGGAATTCTACATTTTTTCTACAGATGTGGGATGCATACGCTCACTCACCCTACCCAAACGAACATCTCTGCCCCCCCACGCACGCACGCACGCACGCACGCACGCACGCACGCACGCACACACACAACCACAATCTCAAATGTTCAACAGTTGTTCCATCGCCGAGCCTAACACAAGAGAAGACCTGATGTATGAATGCGTATACAGTTTAGCTGTTTTAAGAAGGCATGCCAAATTGAGCGGGAATGAGAAGATTTGATAAACCAATATCTGGTCCAAGCTGATGGAGATCGGATACCCCCCTTCCCCCCAACACCCACACACGCTGGTCCTCCATTGTGACCCATCTTCCCAAGCACCTCTGTGCAGTCAGACCGTTTTGATTATTCTGTGCTGCTATGCCCCCTCTCTGATTGTCCGAGTGTAACTCCCTCCCCGTGGGTTACTGCAGCCAGTGTTACAGCACTGCCACTACCTGGGTGGGGCACTCCACTGGAATTCCCACCGGCTAGGTACGAGGTCGTCAAGGTTCTGATTAGCAGCTTTGATAAAATACTTGTATATTATGCTCACCCATCCGGGGGCTTTGGCTTTTGGACCTACCCTGCCAGGCAGGCTCAGACTCTCGAGGGTGTGGTGCTGCTTTAGTGGGTCTCTGACTGTCTTCACCTTTCTGTCATGGCTGCATAGGCTACTTGCAGTAGGCCTATACAACGGATAAGGACTTCTCCCTAGTGGGTGGATTGCTCAGGTGGGTGTCTTAGATATAGGATTTGAACTGTTCCATTGACAAAAATAAACAAACAACATATTTTAATTTTAAAATGTATATCCCACATCTGCACAAAAATGAATACTCTCGCTCTGTCACAACTCCTGCTCGCAGACACACATGGGATCTGGTATTTGCAACCATTTTCCTTACTCACTCATCACACTTTTCCAATCACACAAAACACACAGGCACCCCATCTTCCAACACACCCACAGTCCCCTCACATATACACCCATACATACCCACATATTGTGCCTTTTATGTCCTCTGTTTATCATGTTTTTATTTCTACCTTGTTGGTTCCTGCCTAATTTCGGGCTTTGGGTATTTGTGTTCCAGTTCATTTTTATTATTTCATTAATTGTCCTATCTTCTATCTATTTATAAATACTATACATAAAACATAGCATACCAATTATTTGCCAACATTCCCTAACTTGAATAGTATAATGTATTTATAGTTTCTTTATTGTTGCATTTTATTATTTCCGTTTTTCTTTTTATTATTACAATCCCTACCATTAATAGTGTTGGATGTTCCATTTTATTTAGAATAGCCATAGTCATGTTCGTCGGAAAGGTCGGACCAAGGCGCAGCGTGTGTTGAGTTCCACAATATCCCACAATGCAGGTGGGAACAGGGACACCTTAAGTATGATCCCCAATTAGAGACAACGATAATCAGCTGCCTCTAATTGGGAACCACACCAAAACACCCACATAGAAATAAAACGACTAGAACACCCCCGAGTCACGCCCTGACCTAAAACACCATAGAGAACCCCGAGGGCTCTCTAGTCAGGGCGTGACAGGGGGGATCTTTGTGTCTCTGAACAGTTGGTTATCAATGTATAGCTTGTCGACTACGAGAGCTACACGTCTCCCTTTTCGTCTATTTTCTTTGAAGAGTGAATACAGTACTTTGCGTCGTTCTGCAAGTTCTTTTGGGAACTGATCGTTCATGCCTTTTTTTAAAGCTGCTGAGTCTTTTGCCCATGCTTTTAACCATTATTTTAGCTTTAAATTATGCACATTTGGCAATAATTTGGCACTAGTATTGCTGTCCTCTCTGTCCGAAACGATGTACACGTTCAAGTTAAATTTGGTCAACAGTGTCGCTCTGGGATCTGCAGAGGTTTAACCATGAATTCTTTCACCACACTCTCTGGATCTTCACCTTCATCCTCTTTCATTCTGGTAAACACTAGTCTGTATATCAAGTCTGGATTCTCTTAACAACTTGTTCTCTCTTTTAAGTTAACGTCAGCTTCGATAACATTGACTGTAGCCTTCAGTTTATTTTTCCAGTGTTGCGGCTGTCTCATTACTAATTTCAAGGCTCGCCTTCATCCCTTGTAAAGCTTTACGGACTAACTCAAGCACACCTAATTTATCACATAGATTTTAGCAGTTCGGTTTCCAAGTTTACCGTACAGGGTGGTGAAAATAGGTCATCCGTGTCAGTCAGAGTCTCTTAGTTTTCTTTTAGAGTTTGGTTCTCTATTCTGTCCGTGTTTGTCTATAAAATTCTCTAGCCTTACAAGTTGTTTTGAGTTATTATCCAGTTTGGATATTGTTGCCCACGAGTGAGCAGATCAGCTTAAAAGTACTATTATTTGGTCAGTTTGAGGGACATTCATTTTTATGTTTTCTCACAAGGCATTCTGCACCGCCATCTTCAGTCTTCCTCAATACTTTTTGACTTGAAACTAAACCTATCGATGTTACATTGAGATGGGTGAATGGAATATGATATAATGTAATAGAAATAATTTAATTATCATAATTATAAAAAAATTAAATGGCCTCGACCGCCACTGCTCACACTTGACACTCTCACCCTTTCAACAATACGTTGACCATTGTCACGCCTGCACCCGCTCCCCCTCTCTGGCACTCGAGTGCACCAGGCTGCACATCATTACGCACACCTGTCACCATCATTGTGCGCTTCATTGGACTCAGCTGGACTCCTTCACTTTGTTGATTGCCCCCTCTATATCTGTCTGCTCCTCAGTTTGATCCCTGTGTCAGCATTAATGTTGTTTTGTTTTTCCTGTCCAGATGCTGTCCGTATTCTGTTTCATGTCAGTTATTTATTAAATGTTCACTCCCTGTACTTGCTTCTCACCTCCCAGCGTCTGTCTTTACAGAATGCTGACCCCCCTATTGGAAGATTCAGGGAGGTTTTTTTGGGGGGGGGGGGGGGGGGGGGGGTGACGTTGGGTCCGGGTGCCGCTGCTGAAGGAACCGGGGGTGTCTCAGCTGGCTCATTGGGCTTCCATGCCTTAACTGACTCGAGAGGTTTTCTTGCCTCGGTTGGCTCGGCAGGCTCTCATCCCACGTCATGCTTCAGCCGGCTCGTCTGGCTCCCACGCCTCAGCTGGCTCATCATGCTCCCATCCCACGTCATGCTTCAGCCGGCTCGTCTGGCTCCCACGCCTCAGCTGGCTCATCATGCTCCCATCCCACGTCATGCCTCAGCCGGCCTTTTAGGTTCCCACGCCTCAGCCGGCTCATCAGGCTCCCACGCTTCCGACCAGCTCGTCGGGCTCCCACGCCTCAGCCTCCTCGAGCGTTGCTCCCCCTCTCTATGCGCATCAGCGCTTCGTTGGACTCACCTGGACTCCTTCACTTTGTTGATCGCCCCCTCTATATCTGTCTATATTCCTCAGTTTGATCCCAAAATGTTGCTTTGTTTCCCCTGTCCAGACGCTGTCCGTGTTCTGTTTCAAGTCTGTTATTTATTAAATGTTCACTCCCTGTACTTGCATCTCGTCTCCCAGCGTCTGTCCTTACAACCAAGCAGTCTTCAAGTATACAAGACCAAGAGAGCTGTCAATAGTTTTGTGCCATCAATATGGCTTATAACTGAATAGGCCTAATGATCCTTGAGCCTATTGTTATATTTTATGTTGTATAGGCCTATTGTTTAAAAAAAGTTGCATTGTATTCCAAGTTTTTTTTAAATGAACATTTTAAACACACAAACTATAAACACATTATAAAACTCAACAATGAGATTAGCACTGTCACTCAGCATTAGTTCTGCTCCGTTAGTAACCAAGCTATCATGATTGTTAACAAATTACTGTTCAAAAAACATAATAGATTTTATAAATAATGTTTAGTTGCATTTAACTGCAGAAGGTAGGTCATTTCCTTAGTAGGTGACATCAGAGGTCAGCATGTGGGAGCTCAGGATGATAGATGAGTGCAGGTGGTCTACATAGCAGTCACACTGCACGTGTAACAGGTGTGAAATGGTAATAAGTACTGTAGCAATGCTTCGCGGGTAGTATAGCAGCTTTCATTGATTTCTAAGCAGCTGTTCCCTCGCTGATGGCAATGGCAAAGAAACTATGACAAACACTATTTGAGGATGCCTGGGTGGAGGAATCTCTTTTCCTCTTTGAAAAGGGTGTGAAAAGCATACAAACATGGGGGAAATGAACAAAAGATCAAATCTGAGACAATATGGTTCATTGTGTCCCCCCCCCCCCCCGCCCTTCAATTTCCTCCTTAAACAGAAAGGAAGGAAGTGCACAAGCAGGATGTTGTGAATCGATTTTTAACGAAATCTAACTTTTCCATTTTACATTTGTCATTCAGCAGACACTCTTATCCAGAGCGACTTACAGGAGCAATTAGGGTTAAGTGCCTTGCTCAAGGGCACATCGACAGATTAACCGCTTGGCTACCCGCTGCCCCTAATAAAAGTATTGATTTGTTGGGAAAGGTGCCCATTAGCGCCCTTCCCGGAAGATAGTTTTTACCACTTTAAAGGTTCAAATATAGCAACAGATATAAAAAAATTGACACCCATATCAAATTTCAGTGGCTATAGGCGCTGGCTCTATAGTAAGAAAATACATAATTAGAGGTGATAAGAGGGAAGTAGATGGGTGGAGAGACATAAGAGGCATTAAACCAGACACTGCGTGGTGAAATGTGATGTGTTCTATGGCTGCAGCTGTCGTGGCTCGTGCACGTCCCACATTTTCGTTGTGATCTAGGATGGTAAGCCGGGTCCGTGTCGCCATAAATGGATACTTCAAGTGGATTCTTTTGGGGGTGTACTTGAGCAGTGTTGTTGAACACCTCCAGTTTTACAATCAGCATTTTGATTTGAAAGCATATTCTACTACACCAGGTGTTTTTTGTGTATTTTTGGAGTGTTTTTGATGTTACTGACCTGTTAGACCAAGTGTGTAGGATTTAGGCATATCTGAACTGATAAATTAGCTCAGTTGGTGCTATGCCTATGCCTAGGAACAGGGTTGCCTACACCTGTACAAGAAAGCAACAGTAATTTATTTACTTTTTGTAGTACATGTGTGTAAAAAATACCTGTGTGCTTGAATCTCGAACATTTGAGAGAGGTCTCTCATGAGTCTCTTGTCCAGAACCTCTCTTTCGTGTCGTCTGAGATCCCCAAAGATTGGAAAGCAGCTGCGGTTATCCCCCTCTTCAAAGGGGGGGACACCCTTGACCCTAACTGCTACAGACCTATATCTATCCTACCCTGCCTTTCTAAGGTCTTCGAAAGCCAAGTCAACAAACAGATTACCGACCATTTCGAATCACACCACACCTTCTCCGCTATGCAATCTGGTTTCAGAGCTGGTCATGGGTGCACCTCAGCCACGCTCAAGGTCATAAACGATATCGTAACCGCCATCGATAGGAAACAATACTGTGCAGCCGTATTCATTGACCTGGCCAAGGCTTTTGACTCTGTCAATCACCACATCCTCATTGGCAGACTCGACAGCCTTGGTTTCTCTAATGATTGCCTCGCCTGGTTCACCAACTACTTCTCTGATAGAGTTCAGTGTGTCAAATCGGAGGGTCTGTTGTCCGGGCCTCTGGCAGTCTCTATGGGGGTGCCACAGGGTTCAATTCTTGGACCGACCCTCTTCTCTGTTTACATCAATGATGTCGCTCTTGCTGCTGGTGATTCTCTGATCCACCTCTACGCAGACGACACTATTCTGTATACTTCTGGCCCTTCTTTTGACACTGTGTTAACAACCCTCCAGGCGAGCTTCAATGCCATACAACTCTCCTTCCGTGGCCTCCAACTGCTCTTAAATACAAGTAAAACCAAATGCATGCTCTTCAACCGATCGCTGCCTGCTCCTGCCCGCCTGTCCAACATCACTACTTTGGACGGCTCTGACTTAGAATATGTGGACAACTACAAATACCTAGGTGTCTGGTTAGACTGTAAACTCTCCTTCCAGACCCACATCAAACTTCTCCAATCCAAAGTCAAATCTAGAATTGGCTTCCTATTCCGCAACAAAGCATCCTTTACTCATGCTGCCAAACATACCCTTGTAAAACTGACCATCCTACCAATCCTCGACTTCGGTGATGTCATTTACAAAATAGCCTCCAAAACCCTACTCAATAAATTGGATGCAGTCTATCACAGTGCCATCCGTTTTGTCACCAAAGCCCCATAAACTACCCACCACTGCGACCTGTACACTCTCGTTGGCTGGCCCTCGCTTCATACTCTTCGCCAAACCCACTGGTTCCAGGTCATCTACAAGACCCTGCTAGGTAAAGTCCCCCCTTATCTCAGCTCGCTGGTCACCATAGCAGCACCTACCTGTAGCACGCGCTCCAGCAGGTATATCTCTCTAGTCACCCCCAAAACCAATTCTTCCTTTGGACGCCTCTCCTTCCAGTTCTCTGCTGCCAATGACTGGAACGAACTACAAAAATCTCTGAAACTGGAAACACCTATCTCCCTCACTAGCTTTAAGCACCAGCTGTCAGAGCAGCTCATAGATTACTGCACCTGTACATAACCCATCTACAATTTAGCCCAAACAACTACCTCTTTACCTACTGTATTTATTTATTAATTTATTTTGCTCCTTTGCACCCCATTATTTCTGTCTCTACTTTGCACTTTCTTCCAATGCAAACCAACCATTCCAGTGTTTTTTATTTTTTATTTTACTTGCTGTGTTGTACTCACTTCGCCTCCATGGCCTTTTTATATTTTATTTATTTATACATATATCTGTTTGCCTTCACCTCCCTTATCTCACCTCACTTGCTCACATTGTATATAGACTTATTTTTTTTCACTGTATTATTGACTATATGTTTGTTTTTACTCCATGTGTAACTATGTGTTGTTGTATGTGTCGAACTGCTTTGCTTTATCTTGGCCAGGTCGCAATTGTAAATGAGAACGTGTTCTCAATTTGCCTACCTGGTTAAATAAAGGTTAAATAAAATAAATAAAAAAGGACTATTTCAAAGATATCCTTGTAGACCTCCGAGTCCTTTGACAACCACCTCTTCCGGAGGTCCTCATCTTCTGTGAGTTTTGTTTGGTAGTACCTCCTTTCTACACCATTTTCAGTCCACGAGTGGACTCCTTGTACATGATAAAGGAGGGACTTGCGTTTTCTCTTGAGCTAATAAGACAGAGTGAAGTGGAAGGTCTAACAACAAACTAAATGACAAAAAACAGAATCAATAAATAGTTCCAAAATGACATTACCAACTGGAGTGCACGCACGGACACAGTATAATGGTGTGAAAGCACTGAATAGAAAGCTTAGTAATTTATGCCAATATTTCATCATCCTCACCACATGATGAGCAGACGAAGTGATTTGAGATCGACTTGGAAGAAGTTCTCGGTTGGCCTTTTCAGTTCCCTGAGCAACCAATTTATTTTTCAGACCTGTAATCAAATAGATTAGAATGACAATAGATTAAATGAAATAACCCAGTCAGCAATAGGTGAATAAATGTTTTTAAACATGATGGGGAGATGGTTAGAATTGGAAGAATAAAATATAAATTATTCAAACCCACCCTTTGAAGTGTGCCAGGTATCAAGCTCATGGGGAACGTCGCTGTGTTCCTCCGCCATCGTCTTCTTGATTGACGGGGACTGGTCAGTGGTGACGCACTCCTTTTTAACGGCATGTTATAACAACATTTCCATGCCAGTTTTGAAACCAAGCACGTCCATGCCGACTGAACTGGATGCTTGACTGACCTAAGAGAATAAATATATATATACAGTGGCAAGAAAAAGTATGTGAACCCTTTGGAATTACCTCCCGTGTGGCTCAGTTGGTAGAGCATGGCGCTTGCAACGCCAGCGTTGTGGGTTCAATTCCCACGGGGGGACCAGGATGAATATGTATGAACTTTCAATTTGTAAGTCGCTCTGGATAAGAGCGTCTGCTAAATGACTTAAATGTAAATGTGTAAAGAGGAATGGTCCAAAATTCCTCCTGACTGTTGTGCAGGTCTGTTCCGCAACTACAGAAAACATTTGGTTGAGGTTATTGCTGCCAAAGGAGGATCAACCAGTTATTAAATCCAGTTATTAAATCCAAGGATTCCCATACTTTTCCCACCCTGCACTGTGAATCCCCGTTCTGCCCCTGAACAAGGCAGGTAACCCACTGTTCCTAGGCCGTCATTGTAAATAAGAATCTGTTCTTAACTGACTTGCCTAGTTAAATAAAGTTAAAATTAAAAAAAGTGTACACGGTGTGTTCAATAAAGACGTGAAAACGTATAATTGTTTGTGTGTTATTAGTTTAAGCAGACTGCTTTTGTCTTGTTGTGACCTAGATAAAGTCAGATCAAATTTTATGACCAATTTATGCAGAAATCCAGGTATTTACAAAGGGTCCACATACTTTTTTCTTGCCACTGTATAACACATGTAATGTCCCAACAATGTATACAATACCTGTAATGTCCTAAAAAAATATAAATGGAGCCTACTTGTACTAGTTCCATGTGAATAACCTTCTTTGACTGATCGTCCCTGAACGAGTAACTTGTGTACTTAGCGCTGTAGCCAGGTGAATCAGACCTCCCATCTCCACACATGTCTATGCCTTGTCCAGCCTCTGCATCTTGGAGAAACCTTTCAATTATAGCGTTGTTCATTAGCTTGTGTTCACTTTCTATTGCAGGGAGCAAATACTAAGTTGACTGCAGGGCATCGAAGGTCGTCTTTCTGGGAACCAGTAGGTTCATCGACGTTGACCAGACGTAAATGTCTTGGTACGTGACTCAAGTGAAGGTAATGGCGGAGGCTGACAGAAAGTTTGTTTTCAGGCATGCCCCTCAAGGATGGACAAGAACTTCGCTCTCCTGTGTGGTTGTTGATACACTGCCATCTAATCTTGATCTACTTGCTTTGGTCATTAGCTTCTTCTCCACAATTTCATTCCCAAACTGACAACAGGTTCGGAAAAGCTCCATCAAGTTTGACTCATTAAAAATCCACTTCCCGTCATGCCATGTTGGTTGGGAAGGGGCTTAAGGTCAGAGCTGCGGCAATCACTTGTACTTGAAGCGGAGCTGAGTGGATGAAAACGGACATCTTTTTCATCTAGTGGTGTTTCTAACACGGGAGGCTGCCTTTTCCCTGGCCTCCTTGCGCATGTTGTACCAGATCACTGCAAATCTGGGAAGTACTAGTTCAGAAATCGATTTTATCATGCAGAAGAAACCTGAGGATGACAAAATGATTATTGATCAAATGTATATTTATTTTTCTCTACAGTTTTTTTTAAAATTCATTTTCACAGGTGACATCAGGTGACATCCTGATCGCATGTCACTGAGTGCCTACCCTGCCTTCCCTGACCGCACATCACTGTTGCAAACATAAGCAGGAAGTAGACAGGCAGTCAAAGAAGCAGTGTTCTTTTAAGGCTACAATATGGCAGCATATCTATGAAGATTACATCACAAATAGCAGTAAGTCAGACAGGCAGTCTAAATAATAGTGTTCTTTTTTTATGCAGTATCCAGCTACACATTCCACATGCTACTGGTAGACTGATTTGTTCGTATAGTAACACGTGCAGAAGGTAATACGGTGGTTTAGCTCTGGGAAAGATGCATCTTTGGGGGTGAGGCTGGGGCAGAACAGGTGGTTCTATCTGGTCGCACAGCGTCGGCCTACTTAATAATTAGGCTACATTTAGATTTTAGGATTAACCTGTCTAGCCCCTGCGTTCCGCTAGCGGAACTCCTCCCACATTCCACTGAAAAGGCAGAGCACGAAATTCAAAAAATATTTTTTTGA
The DNA here is from genome assembly GCF_029448725.1 of Salvelinus fontinalis. Classification (NCBI taxonomy): domain Eukaryota; kingdom Metazoa; phylum Chordata; class Actinopteri; order Salmoniformes; family Salmonidae; genus Salvelinus; species Salvelinus fontinalis. The sequence goes on along the minus strand of NC_074665.1, from coordinate 42,841,230 downwards.
AATATTTAACTTTCACACATTAACAAGTCCAATACGGCAAATGAAAGATACACATCTTGTGAATCCAGTCAACATGTCCGATTTTTAAAATGTTTTACAGCGAAAACAGCACATATATTTATGTTAGCTCACCACCAAATACAAAGAAGGACAGACATTTTTCACAGCACAGGTAGCATGCACAAAGCCAACCTAACTAACCAAGAACCAACCAAACTAACCAAGAAACAACTTAACTGAAACAAGTTCACTTTGCACAATATGTTATTTGCTGGTAAATACTAGGTAAAGACTCGAATTTCTGATGTCAACAGTATAAACTAAAAGGTTTGGGTATCTGTGGATTGACTATGCCATGTCTATCCATATCCTTCCACTGTTGCACATGCTGGCTCACAGAAACTAGAATAGGTTTCCATTTTCTGATTCGATGTCCTTGACAGAGAGACAAAACCACTGTACACACACACACACACACACACACACACACACACACACACACACACACACACACACACACACACACACACACACACACACACACACACACACACACACACACACACACACACACACACACACACACACACACACACACACACACACACACAGAGAGAGAGAGAGACAGCCTAGTCTGTGGCCTGTTGTACTGTACAGTTAAGCACTATCATGTCCAAGAGGAGTAATAGACTGGAGCAGACATCAGGTCTCTCTCAGCATCATGTATTTGATTTAGTTGTTTTAGTGTGGATCTGCACTATAGCTCTGCATGTAGCGAAGGTGAGTTGGACTGTTGTAATGAGGTAGCCCGCGAGCTAAAGTCAGTGTCACCTTTTGCCCAAGTTGGAATTTCCTCTCTGTCTAATGGTTAAGAATAAACCATTCAATCAATGAAATAATTAACCAATCAATCAATGTGTTGATGCTAATATGAGTCCACTTGCACTACCAAGATATCAGCAGCTGACAGTCAGATAGTCATGAGTAAGTTATTTTCACTCACAGCCATTGACCTACCCAAGCTTGACTGAGCTGAGGGAGTGTCCTCTGTGGCTTGTCCTTTAGCAGTCTCTCTCCCTCTACCCCTATCTCTCTCCCTCCCTCTACCCCTCCCCCTCTCTCTCTCCCTCTCCCCTCTCTCTCCCTCTCCCCCTCTCCCTCCCCCCCTCTCTCTCTCTCCCCAACCCACCCTTTCTTTCCCTCCACATCTGCAATCTCTGACGTGAGACAAGGTGATCTAGAAACATTGGTGTCATGACTACCATATTTGCGTTATTATTAGCATTAGTATATAATTTGCATATTAGCATGCCATGACAGAATAAGGATACGGCTTGGTGGTAAAATAGCAGTGGATATAAATTGCATTGCTTTGGCCTTTAGGGATTGCATGTGACCTTTTGTTAATCTTGCTGAGCCAAGCAATTTTATCCAGCCCGCAAAGCATCAAAAACAATATGCCTATGAGAGTATTTGTGTAAGGTCATTTGAGGATGGATTGTCTACTGGTAAACACTTCGAAATATCTCCCCACAAAAAACCCACTCCTTATTTGCATTTCTATTTCAGAGTAGATAATATAATAACTACCAGTAAATAGAAATCTCTTCTTAGAAAGCTGTTGAGAAGCACAGTTCAAATGGCCACCATCACTACTTCTCCACCAACTTTTATTTATTTATTTATTTTTATTTAACCTTTATTTAACCAGGTAGGCAAATTGAGAACACGTTCTCATTTACAATTGCGACCTGGCCAAGATAAAGCAAAGCAGTTCGACACATACAACAACACATAGTTACACATGGAGTAAAAACAAACATATAGTCAATAATACAGTGAAAAAAATAAATAAATAAGTCTATATACAATGTGAGCAAGTGAGGTGAGATAAGGGAGGTGAAGGCAAACAGATATATGTATAAATAAATAAAAATATAAAAAGGCCATGGAGGCGAAGTGAGTACAACACAGCAAGTAAAATAAAAACTAAAAAAAACACTGGAATGGTTGGTTTGCATTGGAAGAAAGTGCAAAGTAGAGACAGAAATAATGGGGTGCAAAGGAGCAAAATAAATTAATAAATAAATACAGTAGGTAAAGAGGTAGTTGTTTGGGCTAAATTGTAGATGGGTTATGTACAGGTGCAGTAATCTATGAGCTGCTCTGACAGCTGGTGCTTAAAGCTAGTGAGGGAGATAGGTGTTTCCAGTTTCAGAGATTTTTGTAGTTCGTTCCAGTCATTGGCAGCAGAGAACTGGAAGGAGAGGCGTCCAAAGGAAGAATTGGTTTTGGGGGTGACTAGAGAGATATACCTGCTGGAGCGCGTGCTACGGGTAGGTGCTGCTATGGTGACCAGCGAGCTGAGATAAGGGGGGACTTTACCTAGCAGGGTCTTGTAGATGACCTGGAACCAATGGGTTTGGCGACGAGTATGAAGCGAGGGCCAGCCAACGAGAGTGTACAGGTCGCAGTGGTGGGTAGTATATGGGGCTTTGGTGACAAAACGGATGGCACTGTGATAGACTGCATCCAATTTATTGAGTAGGGTTTTGGAGGCTATTTTGTAAATGACATCACCGAAGTCGAGGATTGGTAGGATGGTCAGTTTTACAAGGGTATGTTTGGCAGCATGAGTAAAGGATGCTTTGTTGCGGAATAGGAAGCCAATTCTAGATTTGACTTTGGATTGGAGATGTTTGATGTGGGTCTGGAAGGAGAGTTTACAGTCTAACCAGACACCTAGGTATTTGTAGTTGTCCACATATTCTAAGTCAGAGCCGTCCAAAGTAGTGATGTTGGACAGGCGGGCAGGAGCAGGCAGCGATCGGTTGAAGAGCATGCATTTGGTTTTACTTGTATTTAAGAGCAGTTGGAGGCCACGGAAGGAGAGTTGTATGGCATTGAAGCTCGCCTGGAGGGTTGTTAACACAGTGTCAAAAGAAGGGCCAGAAGTATACAGAATAGTGTCGTCTGCGTAGAGGTGGATCAGAGAATCACCAGCAGCAAGAGCGACATCATTGATGTAAACAGAGAAGAGAGTCGGTCCAAGAATTGAACCCTGTGGCACCCCCATAGAGACTGCCAGAGGCCCGGACAACAGACCCTCCGATTTGACACACTGAACTCTATCAGAGAAGTAGTTGGTGAACCAGGCGAGGCAATCATTAGAGAAACCAAGGCTGTCGAGTCTGCCAATGAGGATGTGGTGATTGACAGAGTCAAAAGCCTTGGCCAGGTCAATGAATACGGCTGCACAGTATTGTTTCCTATCGATGGCGGTTACGATATCGTTTATGACCTTGAGCGTGGCTGAGGTGCACCCATGACCAGCTCTGAAACCAGATTGCATAGCGGAGAAGGTGTGGTGTGATTCGAAATGGTCGGTAATCTGTTTGTTGACTTGGCTTTCGAAGACCTTAGAAAGGCAGGGTAGGATAGATATAGGTCTGTAGCAGTTAGGGTCAAGGGTGTCCCCCCCTTTGAAGAGGGGGATAACCGCAGCTGCTTTCCAATCTTTGGGGATCTCAGACGACACGAAAGAGAGGTTGAAGAGGCTAGTAATAGGGGTGGCAACAATTTCAGCAGATAGTTTTAGAAAGAAAGGGTCCAGATTATCTAGCCCGGCTGATTTGTAAGGGTCCAGATTTTGCAGCTCATTAAGAACATCAGCTGACTGTATTTGGGAGAAAGAGAAATGGGGAAGGCTTGGGCGAGTAGCAGAGGGGAGGGCAGTGCTGTTGTCCCGGGTCGGGGTAGCCAGGTGGAAAGCATGGCCAGCCGTAGAAAAATGCTTATTGAAATTCTCAATTATAGTGGATTTGTCGGTGGTGACAGTGTTTCCTATCTTCAGGGCGGTTGGAAGCTGGGAGGAGGTGTTCTTATTCTCCATGGACTTTACGGTGTCCCAGAACTTTTTTGAATTTGTGTTGCAGGAAGCAAATTTCTGCTTGAAAAAGCTAGCCTTGGCTGTTCTAACTGCCTGTGTATATTGGTTTCTGGCTTCCCTGAAAAGTTGCATATCACGGGGGCTGTTCGATGCTAATGCAGAACGCCATAGGATGTTTTTCTGTTGGTTAAGGGCAGTCAGGTCAGGAGAGAACCAAGGGCTATATCTGTTCCTGGTTCTAAATTTCTTGAATGGGGCATGCTTATTCAAGATGGTGAGGAAGGCATTTTTAAAAAATGACCAGGCATCCTCTACTGACGGGATGAGATCAATATCCTTCCAGGATACCCCGGCCAGGTCAATTAGGAAGGCCTGCTCGCTGAAGTGTTTCAGGGAGCGTTTGACAGTGATGAGTGGAGGTCGTTTGACCGCTGACCCATTACGGATGCAGGCAATGAGGCAGTGATCGCTGAGATCTTGGTTAAAAACAGCAGAGGTGTATTTGGAGGGCAAGTTTGTTAGGATGATATCTATGAGTGTACCCGTGTGTAAGGAATTGGGGTGGTACCTGGTAGGTTCATTAATAATTTGTGTGAGATTGAGGGCATCAAGCTTAGATTGTAGGGTGGCTGCGGTGTTGAGCATGTTCAAATTTAGGTCCCCTAGCAGCACGAGCTCTGAAGATAGATGGGGGGCAATCAGTTCACATATAGTGTCCAGAGCACAGCTGGGGGCAGAGGGTGGTCTATAGCAGGCGGCAACGGTGAGAGACTTGTTTTTAGAGAGGTGGATTTTTAAAAGTAGAAGTTCAAATTGTTTGGGAACAGACCTGGATAGTATAACAGAACTCTGCAGGCAGTCTTTGCAGTAGATTGCAACACCGCCCCCTTTGGCCGTTCTATCTTGTCTGAAAATATTGTAATTGGGGATAAAAATGTCTGAATTTTTGGTGGTCTTTCTAAGCCAGGATTCAGACACGGCTAAAACATCCGGGTTGGTAGAGTGTGCTAAAGCAGTGAACAAAACAAACTTAGGGAGGAGGCTCCTAATGTTAACATGCATGAAGCCAAGGCTATTACGGTTACAGAAGTCATCAAAAGAGAGCGCCTGGGGAATAGGAGTGGAGCCAGGTACTGCAGGGCCTGGATTCACCTCTACATCACCAGAGGAACAGAGGAGAAGTAGGATAATGGTACGGCTAAAAGCTATGAGAATTGGTCGCCTAGAGCTACCAGAGCAGAGAGTAAAAGGAAGTTTCTGGGGGCGATAAAATAGTTTAAAGGAATAATGTACAGACAAAGGTATGGTAGGATGTGAATACAGTGGAGGTAAACCTAGGTATTGAGTGATGATGAGAGAGATCTTGTCTCTAGAAACATCATTGAAACCAGGTGATGTCATCGCATATGTGGGTGGTGGAACTGCAGGGTTGGATATGGTATAGAGAGCAGGGCTAGAATCTCTACAGTGAAATAAGCCAATAAACACTAACCAGAACAGCAATGGACAAGGCATATTTACATTAAGGAGAGGCAAGCTTAATCGAGTGATAAATAAGGGTCCAGTGAGTAGAGGTTGGTTGGGGTCGTGGCGATCCAGACAGCTGGCCGGGTATATGGCTATCGGTAGCAGCATAGGATGGAGGTCTGTTTGTAAATACCTCGTGCGTTTCCGTCGGTAGGTTCCGTGTAGTGGGGTTTTGTTCATATAGCAGCCGATAAGACAGCTAACGATTAGCGGGCCTCAGATGAGCGTTCAGGTAACGCCGGGACGGAGGTGCCGGTTGGATAAATCCCTCGGGCAGATAACGTCGGCAGTCAGTCGTGAAGGCCCGGTGGGGTTCCGTATCTGCAGCAGCAACAAAGAAACGGGTCCGGATGGTGATGGAACTCCTCAGCTGGCTAGCTCCAGCATGATTTGAGTTAGCTCCGGGGTCGACGTAAGCCAATAGTCACACGGTATGCAGCTAGCTAGCTGCGAAATCAAGGTGCAAGTGTCCAGAGGCTGCGGTTGGAATCCGGGGAAACTGAGAGAAAAAAAGTCCCGGAATGCTCCGGTCCGAGTCGCGTTGCACAAAAGTGCCGGTAGATTATCGAGCTAGAGGAATAGCTGATGACCGCAAAACGTGGGCAGCTGAAACACCAACGCTAGCCAGCAAACCGGCTAATTTCGGGGCAGCTACAGATTAGCTTCTGGCTAGCTATCGGAGTAGCTTCTGGATTAGCTTTCAGGCTAGCTTCTGAATTAGCCCCTGGCTATCTTCCACGATGGATTTCAGATTGAGGTAAATAGTACTTATTGTAATTGGTGAAGCGGGTTGCAGGAAAGCTTTTGCAGGAAAGCTTTTGTAGTTGAGTTCTTGGATAATAAAATAAATAAAAGATATGTGAAGAAAAGGTGTAAATATATATATATACAGGACACGACACGACAACACGGAAAAATACGTCTGAACTGCTAAGCCACCTTGGTATGTCCCTGACTGAAAAAGTAACTAAATTGTCCTCGCCTGTGTTCATTCTTCCTCTCATACTCTATCAGCTGTGTTGACGAGTGACTGGCTACTAGCAGTGTCTCTGGCTGTCAGCTCTCCCCTCCAGTATTTAGTGCTTTGTCACTCACCCAGCATTGTGGCACCTTGGTAGTGCAGAACCGATGTGGTGTCAGGACTAATGGCAATGTAAACCTATGGCCGCCTGGCCACAGACGCACACACATACCTCCTAATCCCTCTGGAGTGAATCACCTTCCTCTTACCGTCGATTGCAGGTATTTAAAAAATGTTACTCAATACAAACACTCCGAGTTCTCTTGGCCTTCTGGGAATAGTGCATGCATGCACAAGTGTATGAGTAATGTGTGTGTTTGAGTGCATGCGTGCGTAGGTATGTGCGTGCAAGCGTATGTATGTATGTGAGTGAGTGAATGTGTAAGATACACTAGATGTGTTTTTATTGTGTGCATTAATTGTGTCCTTAGTTCCTCCAGAAGGTCCAAAAGAGAATTAAAAAAAATTGAATCGCATTGGTGCTATTTTCACAAGCGTGTGGTGAATTTTTTTAAGCAACAACACATGCGCCACGCTGACCCTCAACACGAGGATCCCTCAGGGGTGCGGGTTTAGTCCCCTCCTGTACTCCCTGTCCACCCACGACTGCGTGTCCGTACACGACTCCAACACCATTGTTAAGTTTGCTGACAACACAACGGTGGTAGCCCTTTTAGTGTGATGGCGCTGGAGGGGATGACTGCCGTTTTATCGGCTCGTAACCAACCACGCTGTTTTGTTTGTTTTTTCGCATTGTTCGTAACTTATTTTGTACATAATGTTGCTGCTACCGTCTCTTATGACCGAAAAGAGCTTCTGGACATCAGAACAGCGATTACTTACCTCAAACAAATATTTTTTCTTTAATGAGTCGTACGGGAAGGATATATGCCAAACACCCGAACAGGCCTTCATCCCCGTCATTCGCTGGAGAAAGAAATTGAGATTTCGCGGAAAGAGATCGGGGTGGCTTGTGAGGATCAGGCAACGAGTGGCTAATCTGCCTTTGCCATCAGTACTGTTAGCTAACGTTCAATTGCTGGAAAATAAATGGGATGAACTGATAGCATGTATATCCTACCAACGGGGCATTAAAAACTGTAATATCTTATGTTTCACTGAGTCGTGGCTGAACGACGACATTAATAACAAAGTTGGCGGGTTATACACACTATCTGCAGGATTGAACAGCAGCCTCTGGTAAGACACGGGGCGGTGACCTATGCATATTTGTAAACAACAGCTGGTGCATGATATCTAAGGAAGTCTCTAGGTTTTGCTCGCCTGAGCTAGAGTAACTCATGGTAAGCTGTAGACCACACTACCTACCTAGAGAGTTTTCATTTGTATTTATCATAGCTGTCTACATACCACCACAGACCGATGCTGGCACTAAAACCGCACTAAATAAGCTGTATACCGCCATAAGCAAATAGGAAAACGGTCATCCAGAGTTAGCGCTCCTAGTGGCCAGGGACTTGAATGCAGGGAAACTTAAATCAGCATGTTAAATGTGCAACCAGAGGGAAAAAAACTCTAGACCACCTTTACTCCACACACAGAGGCGCGTACAAAGCTCCCCCTCGCCCTCCATTTGGCAAATCTGACCATGGGCCGCCCCCAGGTGGTAAGGGTAGGTAACAACACATCCGCCACCCTGATCCTCAACACAGGGGCCCCTCAGGGGTGCGTGCTCAGTCCCCTCCTGTACTCCCTGTTCACTCAAGACTGCACGGCCAGGCAAGACTCCAGCACCATCATTAAGTTTGCCGATGACACAACAGTGGTAGGCCTGATCACTGACAACGATGAGACAGCCTGTAGGGAGGAGATCAGAGACCTGACCGTGTGGTGTAAGGACAACAACCTCTCAACAACCTGCATTCCAGGTGACTACCTCATAAAGCTGGTTGAGAGAATGCCAAGAGTTTGCAAATCTGTCATCACGGCAAAGGGTGGCTACTTTGAAGAATCTAAAGTATAAAATATATTTAGATATGTTTAACACTTTGTTGGTTACTACATGATTCCAAATGTGTTATTTCATAGTTTTGATGTCTTCACTATTATTCTACAATGTAGAAAATAGTACAATTAAAGAAAAACCCTTAAATGAGTAGGTGTGTCCTAACTTTTGACTGGTACATGAAATATTACTAGATGGTCGTGACTTTCCTTTCATTGATCTGATGACTGTTATTTATTGAATCAACTAGCTATGTTTAATTGTTACATGATTTAAATTAATCATGTAACAATTAACTCATTAGGTGTCACGCCCTGACCTTAGAGATCCTTTTAATTCTCTATTTTGGTTAGGTCAGGGTGTGACTAGGGTGGGCAATCTAGTTTTCCTATTTCTTTGTTTGGCCTGGTATGGTTCAGAATCAGAGGCAGCTGTCTATCGTTGTCTCTGATTAGGGATCATACTTAGTTAGCCTTTTTCCCACCTTAGTTTGTGGGATCTTGATTTTGTATAGTTGCTTTGTAGCCTGCAGAACTTTACGTTAGTTTTGTATTTTGTTGTTTTTCGGTGTTCATTTTAATAAAAGTAAGATGTTCGCCTACCACGCTGCACCTTGGTCCGATCCTTCCATCAACGGACGTAACATTAGTAATTTGGGGCACCACAAGGGCAGTTGTTCAAAGAGTTACCATCTCCTGAATTAAACTCTGAAGGTCTTTATCTATCATGTCCATAAAACAGTCAATGTATTAATCATAAATTCTTATCATATCATCATTCTGAACAGTCGTAACCTCCTGCATCTGCAGAAACTCCTAGCCTTACTTATGATTCAGTACAGCACAAATTGGTTTAATTATTTATTTACTAGCTAACTAAATGATAGAGGATAACATACAAACTTAATACATTAGGAAAAGGTCCCTAGTGGCTTTTTACAAAAAGAGATGGAAAGGGAAGCGGAGAGAGAGAGAGAAAAAGAGACACTTATCGTTGATACATATTAGAAACTATTCTCAAGGTAATCATATACTTTACCCACGAACCTCCGCCTGTTTAGAGTAAGAAATCATGAATGTATTGTGGCAGACCAGGGGGTTTGGTCAAGACGTTTAAACAGATCAGACAGAGTAGGATTATTTCGGATTCAAGGGTGTTTATTTAAATAAAAAATCAAAAAGAAAAGAATAGGTCTCCCCCATGAGACCCTCTCCGGGATACCGTCTTCTGGGCTCCTGGTCTTCCTGTAGGGATCAAAACTGCACTCACTCCTGTTACCTCTGTAACCGTCCCCAACTATATGGGAGTCCTTTCTTCCCCCTTCTCTCCCTGTGTGCTGCCCTTCTGGCAGCTTTATGTACACATCATCTGTCACCAGGCCTCAATGAGTCTCCCCTTGGTGGCTAACCTGCTGTACGCCACAGTATTTATGTGTCAATGCCTTGGTTCGCTGTTGGGCCTTTTCACAGCACGCTTGTAAGGCTTTGATTGTCCAAAAGGGGTCTCCCCTTTCCCGTCTTCTACTGTTGTTCACTCTGGACGATGCTCCTTTGAAGATAGGCTAGCCAGCAGTGTTGATGGTTCCCATTGTGTGATGAGAGTACCGTCTACCGTGATTTGAGAAGAGTAGTAGAGTGGTCCCACTTAAATTCACTTTTCTAGATATTTTTCTTAGGACAGCTAATCAGCTGTACCAGTGATTGTCTGAATGGTGAGCTTCTCACCTCTTCCTCGTGTTGATTTTCAGAGTTCAAACCACTTTAGTCATGGGCTGCAGCTCCCCTTCTTTCCTGGTTTAAATGTTAATTTCTTTACCAATCCTTTTATGCACTTTGGTAGAACGGGACGGTTCCATCAGGCTGATACTCTCTCTGACGTCACTGGGTGTGGCTACTTACTGTGTAAAGTTTATAGGAGACAAGTTATCTCATGGCTCTTAAAATCACATCCCTACCTTAACAAAAATATGTTCATATTTGTTCATATTTTAAATACAACGTTAAGGCTGGAGACTTCGTACATGTAGAGTATATACTTTTCAAGTTACAGTATTTCCTTTTTTAAGTACAACGCAAAATAAAAACCAATATGACATTAGTTTTCTATAGCTCACCACTGACCATTCCCCATGTTCTCTGTTAGGAATATTTTCCAGTATTCGCTTTAGAACGTTTTAGAGTTTCGGCGGGACAACTCTGTGTAGACAAAGCACAGTCCTCTTTGAAATTTGGAGAGGTATGTTCTCTCACCTTGAATTTACAACCGGGTGTGAACTGTCAACCCCCCAGCAGCTCCCTCCTCCCCTCTGTGGGTGAGAGAGGGTCTGGTTACTGTCATCCATTGCCAAGCTGATCTGACCCATTCGGATCCTCACAGGACAGTCATGCACCTAGTATAATTTTTTTAAATGATGTAGAGCTCACAAGGCCTCTTGATGATGTGAAGCCTGAGGAAATTGCCTCTTCTGCCTTATGGTAAGTCCACCACTATTTGATTGTACAAGACAGCAGATCAATGCAGTGAAGTTTTTTCTGCAAGAAAAATACTAGACTTGATACATTGTGACATAGCCTACAGAGAACTGACCCACATGCAAATGAGATTCTGCACCATAGAACTTAGGTCTATTTACTCTCTCTCCCTTCCTAGAGCAGGCCTCAGGGCTAATTGCTGTCAACTCAAGTTCTCACAAACAAACTATTATGGCGGTCAATGAAGCGTTTCTGAAATGGTCTGACACGCTCTCCACTAATCTGAGATGCTTTTTCTTCTAAAGTGAGACTCATTGAGAGTTGATTTTTATTTTGTCTTTTCCAATTACACCAAACAAATTTAATTTGGAGGTAACATTCGGTTGTGCATCTCTAACACAGTATGAATAAATACTTTTTAATTTCCCAGTTTAAATATACAGTACTTTGGCTCCTGGATTCAAATGTATTTATAACAGTGCTTGTGTATATAGGGACATGTCTGTGTCCAAAGACCATAATGCAGAATCCAAATGAAAGAACAACTCTTTATATTTCTCTTCATTTCATTTGTCTTATGGATTCCAATTTATTCATAACTATGCTTGTTTCTCGAGGCCTATGTTTGTGTCAAGAGGCCATATGCAGTGGGATTGTGGGTAGAACTGTGTATTTTTGTGCCCATCAATTATGGATGGGAAACTGGGCAGTGTGGGTGTGTTATCAGATCATGGTGCTCTTCCGCAGGGTATTACAGTGTTTCCCTGCACACTTAAAAACATAACACACATAAACAAAACCTGTGGAACACTTTACACCCACATCTTTCCTGATGAAGCACGTAGGATCAACTTTCAGTACGTGACAGGGCAGACGTTTTCTTAAATTTAGCAAAAGTTTGGAAAATATGTTTTATTTCCCTCTGGAATTCAATCTAGAATCCTTAGTTGCTACATACACTTTTGGACTTATAAATGAATGACATGGCCCTGAAATATACGCTTTAAAAAACTGTAAACACACTGTAAAGCCTCAAAACATGGTTCAAACTTAAATGTTGATTTCATGTATGGTCAGTCCTTGCATCCATAACTGTGTCTATTAACTTCAGAGTGGTTACAGTTCTCCAGGCCCATCCCTCAGCTTTTTATAAAAAACAGTGGTGGGGTGCCCACTTTGTGGGCACCCCACTTTGTTACTTCAACTGCGGATTCCAGCTTTAAAGAAAACTTAACCTTTTACGGGGGCAGCCCGACACCGGTACACTTATGACAACATCCAACTCAAAGTGCAGGGCGCGAAATTCAAAATCTATTTTTTTTAAATATTTAACTTTCACACATTAACAAGTCCAAGACACCAGATGAAAGGTGCACATCTTGTGAATCGAGCCAACATGTCCGATTTTTTTTATGTTTTACAGGGAAGACAAAATATGTAAATCTATTAGCTAACCACGTTAGCAAAAGACACAACTTTTTCTAACTCCATCAGTTTCTTACTCCATCAGGTGCTATCACAAATTCGACCAAATAAAGATATAAATAGCCACTAACCAAGAAACAAATTCATCAGATGACAGTCTGATAACATATTTATTGTATAGCATATGTTTTGTTCGAAAAATTTGCATATTTCATGTATAAACCATAGTTTACATTTCAGCTACAATCCGAAATTGCACCAAAAGCAGACAGAATATTTACAGACACCAACGTCAAATAGCTAATTACTCATCATAAAACATTTCTGAAAAATACATAGTCTGCAGCAATTGAAAGACAGGCATCTTGTGATTCCAAACAATATTTCCGATTTATTAAATGTTTTACAGCGCAAACAAAATGTATCGCTATATTAGCGTAGCTACAATAGACAGAAATAATTGGGCGCCCACGGCCAGTTCACATGCACAACAGATATGTGAAATAACATCATAAAATGGGTCTTTTTTTGCTGATCTTTCATCAGAATGTTGAAGAACGTGTCCTCTGTCCAGATGAGTCGTTGTTTCGATTCAGAATGGCAAATGTCCCTCTTCAATTAGCATTGGCACTAGCCGAGTGGCATAAATTTCTCCAACGTAAACACAGTCAGAGGACGGAACACGGCAAAACTCCCGAATAAAGTTTCAATAATCTGATTAAACTATATTGAAAAAACATACATTACGATGATATGGTCACATGTATCCAAAAAAAAATCGAGCCGGAGACGTTAGCCGTTCGTTACCAAGGCAAAACAGAAATCAATCGCACTTTCTTCAGAGTACCGGAAGTGGACCGTCACGTCAAAGAAATAGTTTTTTTCCCACCACAGACCAAGAGGAGCAAAAAAAAATCTTCTCTGACATCCTCTTTACACCAATAGGAAGGCGTATAGCGTGTCAGCAGACTCCTAAGTGTTAAGACCATGTATAGGCATCAGGTTGAAAAGAGCATCGATTTCTGACATTTCACTTCCTGGTCAGGAAAAGTGCTGCAGAAGGACTTCTGTTTCACTCAGAGAAATAATTCCAACTCTTTTAGAAACTAGAAAGTGTTTTCTATCCAAAAATAATAATAATATTCATATTGTACGAGCAAGATTTGAGTAGGAGGCCGTTTGAAATGGGCCCGATTTCACTGGCTACTCAACACTTTGCCTTGCTGCCATAAGAAGTTAAAGAAAACACAAAAATAAAACCTGTGGAACACCTCACACCCACAGCTTTCCTGTTAAGTTACTACTTAGTATCAACTTTCAGTCTGACAACATAAAATTGTTATGAACTTCCTGATAAATGTGCAAGACGTAGGTGTTTTTTTAATGCTCAATATGCCCACTGAATACATAGCTAACATAGCTGAATGTGATTTGATAAGACCTTTGTATTAAATCATCTGCTATGCTCGTGTCTTATAGGCTACGAGCATAGCACACACACACACACACACACACACACACACACACACACACACACACACACACACACACACACACACACACACACACACACACACATACACACACACACACACACACACACACATACACACACACATACATACATACATACATACATACATACATACATACATACATACATACATACATACATACATACATACATACATACACAGCAGAGGTAGAGGATTGTTCAGGTGTTAGTCAAACAGAGCTCTGCAATCAATCTGTTGTAGAAGGCACAGTTTCAGTCCGGACCAAGGAGGAAGGTGGCATTCGGTGTAAAGTATTAGACCCAGCGCCTTCTCCTTTAACACAGTGCATTTGAATGGTCGAAACGTCAATATATGGTTAATTAAGATAACATTCAGATAACGTTTGCTACAGGGTTACGGCTCAAACTGTTTTTTTAATAGCTCTATGCAACTGTGTTAATTTCGCAATGCTCAAGATTTTTCGTTGATGAAGGTGAACTCATAGTCATCAGGACCAATAATCAACCTTTAGCACATTTATTAAGTAGAAACATGACAACTAGTCGTGTTTTATTCACATACGCTGTTGAATAGTTGTTTATGGCCAAAGACTAAGGGCTTTTCATACGACCGAGCCGAGCCAAAACAAGCTATACTCAACTGGGTTACATAGCCACCATAGCTGCTGGAACCGTGCTGAAAAGGACAATGTGAAAAGACTATCAAAGTCAACACAGTTTTGTTCAGGTTGGCATGATAGTGTGAAAAGTGTATCAGTTGATGCCATTGGCTGCATGTTTGAACTGCACTCTTGTCATATACTACAGAATCCATTATTAAATTATGAGTAATGTTCTTTCTGGACATTGTCCTACGTGTGTAATTGCTGGAAAAACAGCCCTCTTCCCGGTACTCAGGGAACGTCCTCCTCCACACCCACAATCAAGACTAATGGACTACCCAGAAAACAAGGGATGACCTAAGGACATTAAATCAAATCAAATCAAAGTGTATTTGTCACGTGTGCCGAATACAACAGGTGTAGACCTTACAGTGAAATGCTTACTTACATGCTCTAACCAATAGTGCAATTTTTCAGTAAAAAAAGGTATTAGGTGAACAATAGATAAGAAATAAAAACAACAGTAAAAAATACAGTGGAAAAATAACAGTAGTGAGGCTATATACAGGCACCGGTTAGTCCGGCTGATTGAGGTAGTATGTACATGTAGGTGTGGTTAAAGTGACTATGCATATATGATAAACAGAGAGTAGCAGTAGTGTAAAAGATGGGTTGGCAGGTGGTGGGTGGCGGGACACAACGCAGATAGTCCCTGTAGTCAATATGCGGGGGCACCGGTTAGTCGGGCTGGTATTGAGGTCCTGGATGGCAGTCAGCCTCAGTGATGTACTGGGCCGTACGCACTACCCTCTGTAGTAGTGCCTTGTGGTCGGAGGCCGAGCAGTTGCCGTACCAGTTAGTGATGCAACCAGTCAGGATGCTCTCGATGTTGCAGCTGTAGAACCATTTGAGGATCTCAGGACCCATGCCAAATCTTTTTAGTTTCCTGAGCGGAAATAGGCTTTGTCGTGCCCTCTTCACGACTGTCTTGGTGTGTTTGGACCATTCTAGTTTGTTGTTGATGTGGACACCAAGAAACTTGAAGCTCTCAACCTGCTCCACTACAGCCCAGTTGATGAGAATGGGGGCGTGCTCGGTCCTCATTTTCCTGTAGTTCATAATCATCTCCTTAGTTTTGGTTATGTTTAGGGATAGGTTGTTATTCTGGCACCACCCGGCCAGATCTCTGACCTCCTCCCTGTAGGCTGTCTCGTCGTTGTCGGTGATCAGGCCTACCGCTGTTGTGTCATCTGCAAACTTAATGATGGTGTTGGAGTCGTGCCTGGCCATGCAGTCATGGGTGAACAGGAGGTACAGGAGAGGACTGAGCACGCATCCCTGAGGGGCTCCAATGTTGAGGATCAGTGTGGCAGATGTGTTGCTACCTCCCCTCACCACCTGGGGGTGGCCCGTCAGGAAGTCCAGGATCCAGTTGCAGAGGGAGGTGTTTAGTCCAAGGATCCTAAGCTTATTAATGAGCTTTGAGGGCACTATGGTGTTGAATGCTGAGCTGTAGTCAATGAATAGCATTCTCACGTAGGGGGTCCTTTTGTCCAGGTGGGAAAAGGCAGTGTGGAGTGCAATAGAGATTGCATCATCTGTGGATCTGTTGGGGCGGTATGCAAATTGGAGTGGGTCTAGGGTTTCTGGGATAATGGTGTTGATGTGAGACATTACCAGCCTTTCAAAGCACTTCATGGCTACGGATGTGAGTGCTACGTGTCTGTAGTAATTTAGGCAGGTTGCCGTAGTGTTCTTGGGCACTGGGACTATGGTGGTCTGCTTGAAACATGTTGTTATTAGGCGACGTTCCCATGGTTCCCTTTTAGGCTTTCGGCGAGACATTATCCCACTGTTCTGAGAATAATCTAGGAACATTAATTAACATTAAAACATTAACATTAACATTAAAACATGACGTTAACCTCGGGACCATAAAGGGACGTTCAGTTAACCTGTTGGGGATGGGGGCGCTGTTTAGACTATTTATGCTAATGTGGCTAATTTTTTAAACGGCTTCCCACAAAATCCTTGATCGTACAATATGCATATTATTATTATTATTGGATAGAAAACAGTCTATAGTTTCTATAGGAGTTGAAATTTTGTCTCTAAGTGGAACAGAGCCCATTCTACAGCAATTTCCCTGACATGGAGTCAGATTTGAGAAACGTTGGCCACTTTTCTGAAGTCATTTAAACGGGCACTGTCGTTGCTATGACTATACGGACACTTCTTACGTCTTCCCCTGGATGCCTTTACGTGATGACGATTCCAACGGGCTCGATTGCTCGTTCACAGGCACTACAAATGAAAAAAACCTTTAGCTAGCAAGTCTTTTCTTGCTGCGTAACGCGCGTGGAAGACACCGACCCTCTCCTGTTCCAAGCATTAGTTTAGCCTGTTATATTTCTCCGGTCATCTTTTCACTCGTTATAGGAGTTACAAACATCACAAAGTAGTTAATTTAAAGCGTTTTATAGCAATTTATATCCGTTTAGTGCGATTTTGGGACATTTATTTTTGCAACGATGTGAAAAGTTGGGAACGCTTTTCAGTTCATCCCGAACGTAGTTGACATTTCCACATGGCAAGAGGACAGCTTTCCACCAAAAGACGATTTCTCCCAAGAAAGGATCCTTTGCCCAAGATACTGATGGAAGAACAGCTCAAGGTAGGACATTTTTATTATGATAAATCGTGTTTCTGTCGAAACATTTTAGTGGCTTAGGACGCCATGTTTTTTGACGTAGCTTCGCTTGGCGCAAACTGTATTGAAAAGTAAGGATAAATTAAAAAATGTAATAACGCAATTGTATTAAGAATTAAATTGTCTATCAATCCCTGTCCACCCTATATTTTTTAGTCACGTTTATGAGTATTTATGTATAAGAGTAGATCACTGTCTAAGTGGCGCAAGGACGTTTTCTTTACCAGCTTGTCTACATTTCACATTGTCTAACCATGATTTTGGTGGCTAAATATAAACATTTTCGATCAAACTGTATATGCATGTTGTAATGTGATGTTACAGGAGTGTCATCGGAAGAATTCTGAGAAGGTTAGTGAAAAAATTAATATCTTTTGGCGATGTTGACTTTTATCGCTCACTTTGGCTAGAATCAATGCTGGGCTGCTAATTGCTATGTGCTAAGCTAATATAACGATTTATTGTGTTTTCGCTGTAAGACACTTAGAAAATCTGAAATATTGTCTGTATTCACAGGATCTGTGTCTTTCGATTCGTGTATGCTGTGTATTTTTACGAAATGTTTGATGATTAGTAGTTAGGTAAACACGTTGCTCATTGTAATTATTCTAGTCCATTTGTGATGGTGGGTGCAATTGTAAACTATGCCATATACCTGAAATATGCACTTTTTTCTAACAAAACCTATCCCATACCATAAATATGTTATCAGACTGTCATCTAATGAGTTTTTTTGTTGGTTAGGGGCTATAAATATCTTAGTTTAGCCGAATTGGTGATGGCTACTGGTGTTGGTGGACAAATAAAAGATGGTGGAATATGCTAATGTGTTTTTAGGTAATAGATGTACATCTTTACATATTGTGTCTTCCCTGTAAAACATTTTAAAAATCGGAAATGTTGACTGGATTCATAAGATCTGTGTCTTTCATTAGCTGTATTGGACTTTAATGTGTGAAAGTTAAATATTTTAAAAAAATATTTTTTTTGAATTTCGCGGCACTGGTTTTTCAGTGGGGGGGGGGGGGGAGTGCCGCTAGCGGCACGCTGATCCTAGACAGGTTAAGGTCCCGGTATTGTTTGCAGTAAAACGTTATAATAAAGTATTTTCATGACCACTACGGAACTTTACAAATAGGTCCTTATTTGGTTCTGACAGGACGTTGTTCTCGAGACATTAAATGACCACAAGTAGCCGTTTTAGACAGGTCCTGGTTACAGATGGAGCGTTACAAAAATACCTTAACTTGACCATTTACAATTACAAATAGGTCCCTATTTGGTTCTGAAATGAGGTTGTCCTCGAACATTCAATAATCACAAGGGCAAGTTTCAGACAGGTCCTGGATTGTTACAGACAGAAGTTGTGGCATGGCCGTTAGGGAACGTTATAAAAAGGTCCCCAGGTTGTTCCAATGGGACATTTCAGTACATTCAGCAAACACAAGGGGACGTCCAGTACAGGTCCTGGTTTACTACAGACAGAATGTTACAATAAGGTATTTGAATGACCATTAGGGAACAACCCTGTTTGGCTCTGACATGACGTTCTCCTCGTGACATTCGATGACCACACAAGGATGTTCCATACAGGTCCTAGTTTTCCTAGCCAGGACATTGTGTCATGGTCCCCAATAGGGGTTTATCTAGTTCCCGGTACATTCCGGGGATGTCATCAAGGACATTCTCAGAACATTCGGTGTACCAGTCCTCAAGATGACATATGATGGTCACAAGGGAATGTTCTCTAGGGGACCTTTGTCTAGTTCCCTGTAAGTGTCCTGGATGTCATTGAGGACCATGTGAGGACATCTTCAAGATGTAATGGGTAAAGTAATGGGATGGGGGGTTTAGGGTAAGTGGGACACTGTTAAACTAAAATATATATCTTTTTTAAATGGAATCAATGAAAATCTGATAACATTTGACATGATCGCTTTCACAGTTCTGACTTTTGAATGACCCCACCTGGGATTTGAACTCGCAACCTCTGGATTTAGAATATGTTGATCTTTCTGCAGTGCCACATCGTTTGTAGTGTGGCATTATAAGTCCCCTACACATGTATTACATACTGAATAACACATACAGTGCCCTCTGTAATTATTGTCTCAGTAAAGAATTTTTTATTTTTTGGCAATGTACTCCATTACTTTGTATTTGAAATTATACATGAGGTTAAAGTGCAGACTGTCAGCTTTAAGTTGAGGGTATTTCCATCAATTTCGGGTGAACCATTTAGAAATTACTGAACTTTCTGTGCACAGTCCCCCAAAAATATTGGGACAAATTCACTTATATAGTATGTATATTAACCTGTTTGGCGTGCAAGCCCGACACCGGTACACTTATGACAACAGCCACTTCAAGTGCAGGGCGCGAAATTCAAAAGATATATTTTTTTAAATATTTAAATTTCACACATTAACAAGTCAAAGACACCAGATGAAAGGTACACATCTTGTGAATCAAGCCAACATGTCCGATTTTTAAAATGTTTTACAGGGAAGACACAATATGTAAATCTATTAGCTAACCACGTTAGCAAAAGACACCACTATTTTTTTTTTTTTTTTTTTTTTTTTTGACTCCATCAGTAGCTATCACAAATTCGACCAAATAAAGATATAAATATCCACTAACCAAGAAACAACTTCATCAGATGATAGTCTGATAACATATTTATTGTATAGCATATGTTTTGTTAGAAAAATGTGCATATTTCAGGTATAAATCATAGTTTACATTGCAGCTACGGTCAGAAATTGCACCGAAAGCAGACAGAAAAATTACAGACACCAACGCCAAATAACTAAATACTCATCATAAAACATTTCTGAAAAATACATAGTGTACAGCAATTGAAAGACAGGCATCTTGTGATTCCAGACAATATTTCCGATTTATCAAGTGTTTTACAGCGAAAACTCAATATAGCGTTATATTAGCTTAGCACAATAGCAAACATAACAACAGCATTGATTCAAGGCAAAAATAGCTATAACGTATAAACCACCAAAATATATTAATTGTTTCACTAACCTTCTCAGAATTTTTCAGATGACAGTCCTGTAACATCATATTACACAATGCATATAGAGTTTGTTCGAAAATGTGCATATTTAGCGGCACAAATCGTGCTTAGACAATGAGAATAGTGTCCATAACGTCAAGCAATCTGTCCGGCGCCATCTTGTAAAGGCACCTTTTCTTATCGAATACTATTCATAAACTTGACAAAAAAAAATACAGGTTGGACAGCAATTGAAAGACAAATTAGTTCCTAATGCAATCGCTGAATTACATTTTTAAAATTAACCTTACTGCGCAATACAGGCTGCGATAACGCAAGGCTACACTGCAGGAAATGGCGTCTTATGCATTTGACATTTTTCAACAGAACAATGAATTATCAGCATAAATAGTTCTTACTTTTAGATGAACTCCCATCAGAATCTTGGGAAATGTGTCCTTTGTCCAAAAGAATCGTTGCTAGGTTGGAGAACGTCGTCTTCAACGTTGCAATTAGCAATAAACAATAGCCATGTGGGCCAAAGATACCCAACTTCCTAAAACGTCACGAAAATAAATACCCGAAAATCTCAATATACTGACATAAACTGATATAATTCGGTTTAAAATAACAACATTACGATGTCTTCAACACCTATATCGAATAAAAACAGAGCCGGATATATCTAGGAGCTAATACAGGAGCTTCTAAAATGACATGCCAAGACCCTTCCTGCGTCAGAGCGAAGAGTGGAAAGATGGGACACTTCGGTTCCAAGCAATTTATAACCTTTGGGACCTACGTAGAAACTCCATTTCAACTCTCCCTATTCGCTGACACCCAGTGGAAGGCGTATGCAGTGCATCTCAACCAATAGAGGACAAGCAAATTAATACACAGGTCTCAGAACAGCCAGCAAAATTCTGCATTATGACATACACATAGGAAAATAGCTCTAAGTCCAGTTCTGTTTCACCCACAGATATAATTCAAACGGTTTTAGAAACTAGAGAGTGTTTTCTATCCAATAGTAATAATAATATGCATATTGTACGAGCAAGAATTGAGTACGAGGCCTTTTTGAAATGAACACCTTTTATCTGGCTACTCAATACTGCCCCTTGAGCCCAAAGAGGTTAAATTATTCAAAAGATTAGTATTTGGTCCCATATTCCTAGCAAGCAATGACTACATCAAGCTTGTGACTCTAGAAAGTTGTTGGATGCATTTGCTGTTTGTTTTGGTTGTGTTTCGGATGATTTTGTGCCCAATAGAAATTAATGGTAAATAATGTATTTTTATTGTAAATAAGAGTAGAATATGTTTCTAAACATTTCTACATTAATGTAGATGCTACCATGATTACTCATAGTGCTGAATGAATTGGTCATATTTTTCCTTCTTTTAGCTCTATACTACGTATAATGAGTGAAAAAGTTCCACATGTACAAATATCATACACCGCCAACACAAAAATGCTAACCTCCCCTGTCATTGTAATGTTGAGACGTTAGCATGTCTTGTGGGTATGATATTTGTGTGTCTGTAACTTTCTCACTCATCATTATAGTATAGAGCCAAAAAAAGAAAAACTGCTTCACTGTCCCAATAATTACAGAGGGCTCTGTGTCTGCACTTAGCAAAAGAATGCCATCGGCACTGCTTTTTCAGTTATCAGTTAATTTATTTTGACTTAATTTAAGGCGTTTCTGTAAAGATGTCTAATGTCGGTGGAACATATTACTCTGTTGTAATGCTGGTAAAGTAGGCCTAAATGTTGGATAAGAAATGTTGGATAAAATTTTTCCAAATGTTGACCAAACAAAATGCTGGGTAGGATATTTTTTTGTCAATAAAATTAATTATGCAAGACATGTCAGTGGATACGCTTTAATGTGCAAATATTGATATAATACCACCATATCAAAATAAACTTGTGGGCACGTGATGACACGTGGTCCTCACACTACGACTCGTCGGGAAAGCATGCAGTCTATAAAGCTACAGATGAAATAAGCTGTGGTGTGGAGTCATGGATACCAAGGGAAGCCAGCGTTCCCCCAAAAATGTACCAAGAAGAAACATATAAGATTATTTATTTTTCGTCTCTCTGTGTTTCATACTTTTCCTTCAATTCGCAAGAAGCGGAATATATCTCACTGGAGAAAGCATCCGAGCGAGTGAAACAGTGCTCCTCTGTCTCTGTATGTGTAGGCTATCTATCTGATGCCGACTGGTCCAAAAGAGTATGACATTGTTGCCGCCCGTAGCATTGAATGCAAGGGAAGCCAGTGAGCATTTGGCCTCCCCTGATAAAAAAAGCACAACATAATTGCCAATCAGTGTTGAGCTAAACTGAATGAGCTCAACTGTGAATTATTTGGATTTGGTGTCACTCCTATGGTGTCACTCCTATGGGACGGGGATGAGTGGCCGTCCCACCTCACTCAAGCAGGTCCAGCGGTTCCTCGGGTTTGCCAACTTTTACAGGCGTTTCATACACAACTTTGGTGCAGTGGCAGAGCCTCTCACGGTCCTAACCCGCAAGTCCCAAACCCGATTTTGCTGGACCCCGAGGCTGACAGGGCATTCATGGAGCTCAAAGGACGTTTCACCTCTGGACCCATCCTCGTTAATCTTGATCCGACTCGTCGTACCGGGAGTTCTTGGCAGTTAAGTGGGCTCTTGAGGGGTGGAGACACTGGTTGTAGGGAGCACCTCATCCTTTCGTGATCTGGATGGACCATAAGAACTTGGTCTCCATTCAAGAAGCCAAGAGGTTGAATGCTTGCCAGGCTAGGTGGGTTCTGTTTTTAAACAGCTGAGTACTACAATGGGGACACTCCTCTAAATTAACTGGGCATCCAGGGGTTAATTGGATACTAGCATCCCTGAGGTGGAAATTCTGGTTGCCCAACATCATGGAGGATATGAGATCCTTTGTTGCAGCCTGTTCAATCTGTGCCCAAAGCAAGTCTTCATGTCAGCGACCGGCCAGGTTGCTCCAAACTCTGCCCATTCGCAGCCGAACCTAGTCTCATCTGTCTGTAGACTTTATCACAGGGTTCCCTCCATCTCAAGGGCTTACCACTATTCTGGTGGTCGTCGATCGGCTCTCCAAGAAAGCCCATTTCATCGCCTTACCCAAGTTGCCTTCAGCGAAGGAGACCGCTGATCTCATGATTATCCATGTCTTTCGACTACACAGACTTCCCCAGGACATTGTCTCAGATTGTGGGCCCCAGTTTGTTGCACGGTATTGGAAGGCCTTCTGTTCCCTGTTGGGGGCATCGGTGAGTCTCTCCTCGGGGGCCAACCTGGAGCTGGAGAAGTTCCTCCACTGCTTCGTCTCCACTCAGGTCAGCAAGTTCCTCATCTGGGCGGATGAACGCCTCGGGCTGATGCCCCCCCCCCCCATTTCTTGAACAAGAGGCCGAAGCAGGGGTGCCATCAGCCGAGGTGTTCATTCAATCCTCCTTGCTCCGCTCCTCTGCCCGACACCAACATCAGGGAAACCAGCATCGAAGACCTCTTCGTCTCCTCCGAACGGGTCAATGGGTGTGGCTGTTCACCTGTGATCTTCCCTTAAAGGTGGACTTGCGGAAGCTCGCTACTCGCTACATAGGACCATTCAAGTTCCTGAGTCGCATCAACCTGGTCACCTATCGTCTCCAGCTTCCTAGGTCCATGAGGGTCTGTCCGTCCTTTCATGTTTCCCATCTCAAGCTGGTAAAGACCACTCCATTCTCTCCCTCACACCTGCTCCTCTGCCCCCTCGACTTGTGGATGGCCACCCGGCCTACACGGTCCGGCGTCTGTTGGAGGCTCATCGGGTTCGAGGGATCCTGCAGTACCTGATGGACTGGGAAGGCAATGGTACCGAGGAGCGGGCATGGGTGCCTGTCCAGGACATCCTGGAACCAGGTCTTGTTCGAGACTTCAGA
The DNA here is from genome assembly GCF_029448725.1 of Salvelinus fontinalis. NCBI lineage: Eukaryota > Metazoa > Chordata > Actinopteri > Salmoniformes > Salmonidae > Salvelinus > Salvelinus fontinalis. The sequence goes on along the minus strand of NC_074665.1, from coordinate 42,817,146 downwards.
CAACTACGTGGTGGTTGTCATGGTCCTGCGGCTGGAGCTGCCCCGGGGGGACTGTCATGATTCCTCATGGTACCCGAGGGCAACCGCCCTAGAGACTTTTAATGGATTCAGGTGTGTCTTATTATTTCATGATTGTGTCCCTGTTAAGAGGTGTGCTTTCTGTGGTCCTTTGCAGAAACTTGAATAGTTTTTTGTTTGTTTTTTCAAGTGTACTGTGATCCTGCGGCTACCGTTTCTCAGTAAAGTATTATGTTTATCCTTAATCACTGATTCCTCGTCTGGTATCTTCTCTGCACCTGGGTCCAACCTTTAAAAGGCGTTTAAAAGTAGTTGACATTTGGTCAGTCCACCCTGGCCTTGATGTTAAAATCCACAAACGTACCGGAATGGACTAAATCTGAACATATCATAAACGTAAATCCACTTCACTTGCTGTAGTTCAATAACCAAGATAGATGTTTTCAAACTCAAGGTGCCATGTCATAGCTGACACCACATTATTTCTGTAGATTTAAATCTTAATTCAGAGCTGATATTTAAGAGTTTTTGGAAAATGTGGTCACATAACAACCTGAAGAAGATTTTACAGTAATTTTTGTTACCAAAGTTTGCATCTGCGCAGTTCTTCCACTAAATTTGTTTTTGTTTTTTGTTAAAATTTGAAATCAATGATTTTTGTTTGGCATACATTTTAAAGGTAAACTGAGTCAAAGCCTAATTCAGTTTACGTGGGATTGCCCTTTAACAAAAGAAAATTATTTCTGTAACGGTTTTCCTCCTCTTCATCCGAAGAGGAGGAGCAGGGATTGAACCAAAATGCAGCGTTGTGATAAGACATGATTTATTAAAGTAAAGACGAAAAAACCCGAAAACACTTTAACAAACTACAAAACAACAAACGACGTAGACGCACCTGAACATATGAACTTACATGACACGAAGAACGCATGAAACAGGAACAGACTACATAAACCGAACAAACGAACAAACAAACCGAAACAGTCCCATGTGGCATGACGTACATAGACACTGACACAGGAGACAACCACTCACAAACAAACAGTGTGAAAACACCTACCTTAATATGGCTCTCAATCAGAGGAAATGAAAACCACCTGCCTCTAATTGAGAGCCATATCAGGTCACCCTATTACCAACATAGAAACACATAACATAGACTACCCACCCAAACTCACGCCCTGACCGTCAAACACATACCAAAATAACAGAAAACCGGTCAAGAACGTGACAATTTCACTGTCTGTATTTCCATTACAGACTAAATGTATAAATTATTACTTTGTATGAAAGTAAAAAGTCCCTCTTTAAGACCTTAATCCACAAATAAACATTTGTAAGTAATCACAAAGACACTCCTACTTTGACAGTACAGACTTATCACAGCAAAAATCTTGTGAACACCAAAACCTAAACTGTCACGGTCACCTCAAGCCCACTTTATCATTTTATGGCTATTAATAATGTCCGTCCTTTAATTAGAATGTTCTTCCCTTCGTAATGACTATTGCCCCTTGGAAACTTTAGCTAGTAGTGTCCTTTGGAAACTTTAGCTAGTAGTGTCCCTTGGAAACTTTAGCTAGTAGTGTCTCTTGGAAACTTTAGCTAGTAGTGTCCCTTGGAAACTTTAGCTAGTAGTGTCCCTTGGAAACTTTAGCTAGTAGTGTCCCTTGGAAACTTTAGCTAGTAGTGTCCCTTGGAAACTTTAGCTAGTAGTGTCCCTTGGATGTGCTGCTAGGATTTAGCCACTGTCTTTAGCTAGTATCTTCATGTTACTAGTATTTTCTTCTTAGATGACAAAATTCATCTCCTCTCCAAATAGTGTTAGGTATTACGTGTCAGTTCCTATGTAGCATCATTGTGTTAGGACAGATAAAATGTTGTTTTCATATCAAATCACCAATTTGCAACCCATCCCTTATGGGATTAACTGACACATAAACAAACATTACAATGATTCACAGTGATAATTCTTCTGGTGTTCTGTTCAGTGTGCACGCATAGAGAATGAAAAAGGAACTCAATACATAAGGTTATCTAAGCAATAATAAACCTAGAGCAGTAAAAATTATAAAAATTCAAATAATGACATGTATGTTTCCAATGCTTAATATATGTTAATCACTTTATCCTCTAGTGAGAATTCCAGTAACTGCTGCTTTGCTTTGGCTCCGATGTGATCAACCCATACATTTGTAAGAAAGAAGTTATAAATGTAATTATGCTCATCTGACTCGACAAGTAATGCTATTGTTTGTATAACTTTGCTGCCCTGATATCATAGGAAAGTGACAGCCTTTGAATAACACAATTATGTGTGTATTAATACTCCAGACCATCTTGCAAGGCATACTGAGTCAGCATTGACTTTCCATACCAAACTGTCTCTACTTCTCTTATCCCCCCAAACCATTTGAGTGCAAATGAAAGCAACATTTCATCCATGTACTGTACATGTACCTACTGGTGCACTGGCACTTCAATGCACTGAAATGGGAACATTTTGAAAATGTGTCTATGTTCCTAAACACCTCTGAGTCTTTCTTCACGTGTCTGTCAAAATGTGTACCTCTCACTCAGGGAGAGCGAGGTCAAGCGAGAACTATGTCACAGGCAGAGGAGGCTGGTGGGAGGAGCTATAGGAGGACGGTCTCATTGTAATGGCTGGAATGGAATTATTGGAATGGAGTCAAATGTGATTTCCATATGTTTGATGTGTTTGATACCGTTCCATTTACTCCATTCCAGAAATGACTTTGAGCCCATCCTCCTATAGCTCCTCCCAACAGCCTCCACTGGTCACAAGGTTATACAGCCCCCCACTCACTGCAGCACGAGACAGAACGTTGTGGAATAATGCAAATCTTAGAAAAATATTTACTTTATTTCACAGCAAAAATAGTAAATTCAGGAAGTCCAATTGATTGTTAGGTATGGCATATACATTTTAAGTGATGAATTTGGTTCGCGGTTTCACAATTGTACCTTTTCTGAGATGCCCAGCAAGGAGGAAACAGCAGCCAACTCATGCAACAACACACAACACAACGGGGCTCCTCATAAACACAACACACTGGCAGCCTACTATGGGGGGTGATAAGTGCCAGAATTAAGCCTAGGCAACATTACCACCATGTGGCTGTTACATACCAGTGAACGTGTAACTAACGTCTGCATGACGCCTGCGTGTTAATGAAAGTCATAAGGTGCTGTAATGGGAATTTTAATGTTTGTGCTTTTCTTATAACAAATTTCTGTGGTCTACTTTTATGCTGTTCTATAAACCAATTTCTGTTTTCATGCAAGTGGCTGACTCCAAATCCTCACTTAGCAGTAGCTGCAATCTGGCAGTACGCCCAGACGTTTTGAGAACGAACAAAAGATATCTCAGTTTCAAGGTCTCAGCTTAGAGAAAGAAGCCTCATGAGGTGTTGGTCTGTCATGTGTTATGAAACAGTATTGGTCGGTCACACGAATGAAACAAAACGGTACTGATTAATTAATTATGCTAAATCATGCAAATATAACTTGTCTGTGTATAGTCGTATATAAGACAACTGCTGGGTCTGCCCAGGGAGAGCTCCTGATTGACATGTGTACTATGGTGCATTGAGTTGGTTGGAACCTCTCCAGCGCACTGACAATAAACTATGATTAATTTAAGATTGACTTTGAGTGTCCCTGTGTAAGACAGTCCACAACAGTGCATAGTTTATATTTATATTAATGAAATCTCAAACATAAATGTTAGAAATGTACCATTTTCCCCGTGCAAGACAACATTCTGATGTAGCCACATTGAGCTATAGTGTAGCCTCCTGTTATCACTAATGGCCTAGAAAAGATTGTCCATTCTACAGGTAAACTGTCTTTCCCTAACACCTCATGGGATGGTATGTTATCTTATCTCGCTGTATACAGATCTAAATATTATTAGCCAATCACAGAATGTGTTGTTACCAGTTCCCAGTAGCCTACATCAGACAATCAATAAGAGTTGTGTCTGTGGCTTTCATTCGAATAGAGGATTCCTTGGCTTTCCTGGAAGGTCCCTGCTATTTGGGATCCTTGGGATGTCCCTACCTCAATCAAGTATAAATGTAAAATGGTTCAGTTTAGTGTTAGTTAAGGGTTATAGTTTATGGTTCAGGGTAGAGATGTCCCAAGGAATCCGGATAGCAGTGACCGTTTATAGAGTGAGAGACACCGACAGTAATTGAGATTTTGTTTTTTACAAGTGGCAGACGCGATTTTTGAGAGTGTCTGCCCCAGATAATTTCCTTAGAGACGATGAAAATAATGACCAAGATGTCCTTGATCCAATTGAGGAGTAAGTAGACTATACTTAAGTTGTGATATTGTTAGGAAATATTTAGGCCTACTGTGTTGATAAGGCAAATTTGGTTTATTTCAAAATAATTACTTTTTGTTGATAACGTAATTGTCGAAAGCACTTAGGCAATAATATTAACTGTGTCGATAGGGGAGTAGGCTAGTGTACAATAATAAAGTAATTTGATGTGCATGTATTATTTATTTCATGGATGCATTAAATTGTAAATAAAAATACACATACGTAGTGCTATAGGACATATACATATTTCACATTGTAATACACTACCCCTACATGCCATGTATGCTGGAGCTATGGGTTTATTTTTCCACTGTCACTAGGCCTACACATTAACACTTAAACTCAATTGAATGGGGGATGCATAACTACTTTTCACTGAAGAAGGGAAACGAGGTACATCATACAATTTCAGTCGAAGACCTAAAATCATGCCTGACAAGACCAATGAAATCATAACGGTATCCTAATATAGTGTGGATACAGGACAAGCCTATTCTACAATAATGTAACTGTATGTGCTAGTATTATTTATCTAATTGATCAATTAAATGGTAAATGTGGATGGGTACGCTACTTCATTCAATGATTACAGTATTGTACAAGGTAGATACAGGAGTAGCCTATAGTCTACAATAATAATGTCATTGAATTTGCTATAGTATTATTTATTTAATTGATGAATAAAATTGTAAATGGGGATGGGTGGGCTAGTAGATTTAGTGAATACTGAATGTCTTGCTATCTCTGGGAGTATGTTAATGTAGGCTTTTCAGCTGTTGAACTATGGCAACGTCGAACTAATGTCTAAATCCATCTTTTCTTTGTCAAGAAGTGATGAGTCAGAGCAACCATTTTGAGATCACTGAAACGCCACCTGATGTGGGGGAAGTTGTCGGACCAGGTCAGAAGGCCTTCGAGGACCACCTTCAGGCACGGGCTGAGAAGGATGTGGAGGATTTCGACCAGGTAAAAATGATTGTCCACTGTTGCATTTATTTCTATTATCAATCAAGTCGAGACTGAACATGGACAAGGCACATGAGAAACAGAAGGACAGCCACCGGAGGTGAATCAAGGGGACCAAGTGCTTCGACATCCGGGCCAATGACTTGGATTGGAAGAAGGACGAAAGGAAGGCGAGGCCTGGGAAACCTTGCTGTTCTTTCGCTCTTGGCTGAGGTCACAATCTGTTAACCTGTTGGGGATGGGGGCGCTGTTTAGACTATTTATGCTAATGTGGCTAATTTTTTAAACGGCTTCCCACAAAATCCTTGATCGTACAATATGCATATTATTATTATTATTGGATAGAAAACAGTCTATAGTTTCTATAGGAGTTGAAATTTTGTCTCTAAGTGGAACAGAGCCCATTCTACAGCAATTTCCCTGACATGGAGTCAGATTTGAGAAACGTTGGCCACTTTTCTGAAGTCATTTAAACGGGCACTGTCGTTGCTATGACTATACGGACACTTCTTACGTCTTCCCCTGGATGCCTTTACGTGATGACGATTCCAACGGGCTCGATTGCTCGTTCACAGGCCCTACAAATGAAAAAAACCTTTAGCTAGCAAGTCTTTTCTTGCTGCGTAACGCGCGTGGAAGACACCGACCCTCTCCTGTTCCAAGCCTTAGTTTAGCCTGTTATATTTCTCCGGTCATCTTTTCACTCGTTATAGGAGTTACAAACATCACAAAGTAGTTAATTTAAAGCGTTTTATAGCAATTTATATCCGTTTAGTGCGATTTTGGGACATTTATTTTTGCAACGATGTGAAAAGTTGGGTACGCTTTTCAGTTCATCCCGAACGTAGTTGACATTTCCACATGGCAAGAGGACAGCTTTCCACCAAAAGACGATTTCTCCCAAGAAAGGATCCTTTGCCCAAGATACTGATGGAAGAACAGCTCAAGGTAGGACATTTTTATTATGATAAATCGTGTTTCTGTCGAAACATTTTAGTGGCTTAGGACGCCATGTTTTTTGACGTAGCTTCGCTTGGCGCAAACTGTATTGAAAAGTAAGGATAAATTAAAAAATGTAATAACGCAATTGTATTAAGAATTAAATTGTCTATCAATCCCTGTCCACCCTATATTTTTTAGTCACGTTTATGAGTATTTATGTATAAGAGTAGATCACTGTCTAAATGGCGCAAGGACGTTTTCTTTACCAGCTTGTCTACATTTCACATTGTCTAACCATGATTTTGGTGGCTAAATATAAACATTTTCGATCAAACTGTATATGCATGTTGTAATGTGATGTTACAGGAGTGTCATCGGAAGAATTCTGAGAAGGTTAGTGAAAAAATTAATATCTTTTGGCGATGTTGACTTTTATCGCTCACTTTGGCTAGAATCAATGCTGGGCTGCTAATTGCTATGTGCTAAGCTAATATAACGATTTATTGTGTTTTCGCTGTAAGACACTTAGAAAATCTGAAATATTGTCTGTATTCACAGGATCTGTGTCTTTCGATTCGTGTATGCTGTGTATTTTTACGAAATGTTTGATGATTAGTAGTTAGGTAAACACGTTGCTCATTGTAATTATTCTAGTCCATTTGTGACGGTGGGTGCAATTGTAAACTATGCCATATACCTGAAATATGCACTTTTTTCTAACAAAACCTATCCCATACCATAAATATGTTATCAGACTGTCATCTAATGAGTTTTTTTGTTGGTTAGGGGCTATAAATATCTTAGTTTAGCCGAATTGGTGATGGCTACTGGTGTTGGTGGACAAATAAAAGATGGTGGATTATGCTAATGTGTTTTTAGGTAATAGATGTACATCTTTACATATTGTGTCTTCCCTGTAAAACATTTTAAAAATCGGAAATGTTGACTGGATTCATAAGATCTGTGTCTTTCATTAGCTGTATTGGACTTTAATGTGTGAAAGTTAAATATTTTAAAAAAATATTTTTTTTGAATTTCGCGGCACTGGTTTTTCAGTGGGGGGGGGGGGGGGGTGCCGCTAGCCCCACGCTGATCCTAGACAGGTTAAGGTGAATATAACAATTTCAGATGAAAACTATTTTCATTCGCCTCCTTGTGGTGCATGGCATTGTCATGCTGTCAGCAGAATCAACACTGGCCCAGGGGGTTTCTCCAAATAGTCGATCTCAAGGCTAACCACTGTGTCAAGTTAAGTAGCTTTCGCTTCCACGTAGGTAAAGTTAAGGTGTATGACTCCAGTGGTCATGGAGTTTCTTTCGCAACTAATCTCTCTATTATCTTTTCCAGGGACCATCCTTTACCTTCCTCAACAACCCCACTGACATAAAAAAAATGACACAGTTATCCTTTCTTTTCTGTCTGCCATTAACATTATTGCATGTCTTATCAAACATTTCAATTAAATAATGCAATAACTGTATTTTTACATACCTGTTCAACCTGTAACCTGTGTGTTTGCTTGTTTGTCTTGTCTCCTACCCTGTTCCCTTTACTCTGCTCCTGTTCGTTAGGACCTAGGGGTTCTGCCTAACACCCAGACATGGATCCACCTGATGTCCTGCATTACCAACCACTCTCCAACTTTTCATTACATCCTCTACAGCTACTGTTATTGTCATGTTGTCATTATCTGCTAAGAAAGAGCAAGAAAACTATCCTACCGGGCACATAATTTGAGATACCCAGATTTGCTAAAAACACTAGCACTGCAAGCACTCAGAACAAGGAGAGCAGCAGTGCCTGGACTTTGCAGTCTCCCTCTTTGAGTCCACCTTCCGAGACTGACTGCCGATTGAGAGGAAGTGACAGGCAGAACCTCCCATCCACACAGCACCAATCTCCTCTCTATTCCACACACCAGAATTCAGTATTTCTATCTATGATTGCCATGTGAGTGCACAAAAAAATCTGTGAAAGTAAATTGGCACACATGTACCCAAAAAACATCAAGGTTTACAGTAACAGTCAAAAGTTTGGACACCTACTCATTCAAAGGTTTTTCTTTATTTTTACTATGTTTTCTACATTGTAGAATAATAGTGAAGACATCAAAACTATGAAACAACACATATGGAATCATGTAGTAATCAAAAAGGTGTTAAACAAAGCAAAATAGATTTAATATTTTAGATTCTTCAAAGTAGCCACCCTTTGCCTTGATGACAGCTTTGCACACTCTTGACATTCTCTCAACCAGCTTCACCTGGAATGCTGTTCCAACAGTCTTGAAGGAGTTCGCACATATGCTGAGCACTTGTTGGCTGCTTTTCCTTCACTCGGCGGTCCAACTAGTCCCAACCATCTCAATTGGGTTGAGGTTGGTTGATTGTGGAGGCCAGCTTATCTGATGCAGCACTCCATCACTCTACTTCTTGGTCAAATAGCTCTTACACAGCCTCAAGGTGTGTTGGGTCATTGTCCTGTTGAAAAACAAATGATAGTCGCACTAAGCGCAAACCAGATGGGATGGCGTATCGCTGCAGAATGCTGTGGTAGCCATGCTGGTTAAGTATGCCTTGAATTCTAAATAAATCACAAGACAGTGTCACTTGAGGTCAGGGCTTTGTGATGGCCACTCCAATACCTTGACCTTGTTGTCCTTAAGCCATTTTGCCACAGCTTTGGAAGTATGCTTGGGGTCATTGTCCATTTGGAAGACCCATTTAAAAGATATATATATTTTACCAGGTAAGTTGACTGAGAACACGTTATCATCTACAGCAAAGACCTGGGGAATAGTTACAGGGGAGAGGAGGGGGATGACTGAGCCAATTGTAAGCTGAGGATGATTAGGTGACCGTGATGGTATGAGGGACAGCTTGGGAATTTAGCCAGGACACCAGGGTTAACACCCCTACTCTTACAATAAGTGCCATGGAATCTTTAATGACCTCAGAGAGCAGGACACCCGTTTAACATCCCATCCAAAAGACAGCACCCTACACAGGGTAGTGTCCCCAATCACTGCAGTGGAGAATTATAATATTTTTTAGACCAGAGGAAAGAGTGCCTCCTACCAGCCCTCCAACACCACTTCCAGCAGCATCTGGTCTCCCATCCAGGGACTGACCAGGACCAACCCTGCTTAGCTTCAGAAGCAAGCCAACAGTGGGATGCAGGGTGGTATGCTGCTGACTATTTGTGACCAAGCTTTAACTTCCAGACTGATGTCTTGAGATGTTGCTTCAATATATCCACACATTTTTCCTCCTCCATGATGCCATCTATTTTGTGAAGTGCGCCAGTCCCTCCTGCAGCAAAACACCCCCACAACATGATGCTGCCACCCCTGTGCTTCACAGTTGGGATGGTGTTCTTCGTTTTGCAAGCATCCCCCTTTTCCCTCCAAACATAACGATGGTCATTATGGCCAAACAGTTTTATTTTTATTTCATCAGACCAGAGGACATTTCTCCAAAAAGTACGATCTTTGTCCCCATGTGCAGTTGCAAACCGTAGTCTGGCTTTTTTATGATGGTTTTGGAGCAGTGGCTTCTTCCTTGCTGAGTGGCCTTCCAGGTTATGTCGATATAGGACCCGTTTTACTGTGGATATAGATACTTTTGTACCTGTTTCCTCCAGCCTCTTCACAAGGTCCTTTGCTGTTGTTCTGGGATTGATTGCACTTTTCTCACCAAAGTACGTTCATCTCTAAGAGACAGAATACGTCTTCTTCCTGAGCGGTATGACAGCTGCGTGGTCCCATGGTGTTTAAACTTGCATACTATTGTTTGTACAGATGAACGTGGTACCTTCAGGCATTTGGAAATTGCCCCCAAGGATGAACCAGACTTGTGGATGTCTACAATTGTTTTTCTGAGGTCTTGGCTGATTTAATTTGATTTTCCCATGATGTCAAGCAAAGGGACACTGAGTTTGAAGGTAGACCTTGAAATACATCCACAGGTGCACCTCCAATTGACTCAAATTATGTCAATTAGCCTATCAGAAGCTTCTAAAGCCATGGCATCATTTTCCTTATGGGAAGGCATACTCAAGTTTAACTCGCAATCGATTCCGACACAGCCACGGCACGACAGCCAAGAACACATGCAGTACTGACAATCCAGAGCGAGTAAACCTGTAAAACCAACCCTCTCTCCAACCTACACATTATGTTTTTTATTACAGGGTTGTTGCTCTATCACATCGGCTGTTTAAAAAGGTAGCATAAATAGCTTATATAGAAATATATAATATACCTTTCTCTCGCTTAGAGAAGTGCATTCATAAGACAATTATTGTATTAGTTTTACCGTTAACTTTAACCACTTTATCCCAGTGTTAACCAGCCCACACACACTAGAGACAACAACACTGTTGACAATACCTAATCCATCCATTTGCCGGTGTTTATCGGAAGAATAATCATCCTTTACATTATTGTTAAATTGCGAAGCATTTGATAAAACAACCAAATTTTCTCTGATGTTGAGGCTGAGCAAGACCTTCGATAAGTTAGTATACTATGCGGAAGTAATCGGTTTATATAATCTGGACCATTTTGTTCTAAGGCTAAGCAAACAAGGGGTAGCATATGCTTTTTGCACATCTCTATAACAAGGGTTAGGCCTATATCCTCACATACCCCCTTAACCTCACTAGGGTATGTGGGACGGTAGCGTCCCACAGCGTCCCACCTGATGATCTTCATCAGAATGCACTCCCAGGAATCCCAGTAACACAATAAATGTTTGTTTTGTTCGATAATGTCCATAATTTATGTCTAAATACCTTCTTTTTGTTCGCGTGTTTAGCCCAGTAAACAAAATTCATGAGGTGCGATCACTAGGTGCAGACAAAGTCAAAAGGTTCCGTTACAGTCCGTAGAAACATGTCAAACGATGTATAGAATCAATGTTTAGGATGTTTTTAACATAAATCTTCAATAATGTTCCAACCGGAGAATTCCTTTGTCTGTAGAATTGCAATGGAACGCAAGCTAACTATCACGTGGACGCGCATAGCCAGCTCGTGGCTCTCTGGCAGACTCTGACTCAATCCCCTCTCATTCGCCCCCACTTCACAGTAGAAGCCTCAAACAAGGTTCTAAAGACTGTTGACATCTAGTGAAAGCCTTATGAAGTGCAATATGACCCCATAGACACTGTGCATTCGATAGGCCATGAGTTGAAAAACTATAAACCTCAGATTTCCCACTTCCTGGTTGGATTTTTTTCTCAGGTTTATGCCTGCCATATGAGTTATGTTATACTCACAGACATCATTCAAACAGTTTTAGAAACTTCAGAGTGTTTTCTATCCAAATCTACTAATTATATGCATATTATAGCTTTTATGGCTGAGTAGCAGGCAGTTTAATTTGGGCACGCTGCCCCCTACCCTAGTGAAGTTAATTTAAACCCTGCTTTTAACCATAAGACATCTCCACAGAAATGTATAGCCTAAGTACTACATGGTGACAGTGATAGTGTCTGTTAAACCGGTAAACTGGGAACTCTGGGGGAAAAAACAAGGTAGAATCATGACATCAGTGATTTTCAGGTCAGAGAAAGATGCCCGAGTTTCTGAACTGGAATTCTGAGTTGGATGAACGTTTAAAAAAAATCGTTTTCTCCAAGTTCCCAGTTGTCTTGAACACACTGAAGTCGGAAGTCAGAGATTGAGTTGTTTTGAGAAACAGGCATATCTACACGGTAATGGTGGCTGGCTGCAAATCAATTAGCCTAATAATTTTGTACTGAGGTCATATGCCTATTTTAGCTAAATCGACAAATGAAATTGATTAGATTACTCTGGCAATGAAAAATATTGTTTACGCCTCCCGGGTGGCGCAGTGGTCTAGGGCACTGCATCGCAGCGCTAGCTGTGCCACCAGAGACTCTGGGTTTGCGCCCAGGCTCTGTCGCAACCGGCCGCGACCGGGAGGTCTGTGGGGCGACGCACAATTGGCCTAGCGTCATCCAGGTTAGGGAGGGTTTGGCCGGTAGGGATATCCTTGTCTCATCGCGCACCAGCGACTCCTGTGGCGGGCCGGGCGCAGTGCGCGCTAACCAAGGGGGCCAGGTGCACGGTGTTTCCTCCGACACATTGGTGCGGCTGGCTTCCGGGTTGGAGGCGCGCTGTGTTAAGAAGCAGTGCGGCTTGGTTGGGTTGTGCTTCGGAGGACGCATGGCTTTCGACCTTCGTCTCTCCCGAGCCCGTACGGGAGTTGTAGCGATGAGACAAGATAGTAATTACTAGCAATTGGATACCACGAAAATTGGGGAGAAAAGGGGGTAACATTTTTTTTTTAAGAAAAAAAAAGTTATATATTGTTTACAAAATCATGTACATGTAGACGTTTTTAAGGCATTCATGGTGAGATCTTTCATAATAAATTTACAAGCAAACTGACATGTGACGTGTCAGTGCCATGAACACTACGTCTACGTGACGTGTACGTGTCACGTGACATGAACGTGCCTTGAACTTGTCGGACGTTTGGTGCCTTAGAAAAAAACTTGTCTTCATTGACAGTCCATGTTAATTCATGATGGTATTTTATTAATCCATGTTAATTCATGATGGTATCAGTAGCTTCACAAGGCTTAATTCTGGTCTGAATCACCCCCCATAGCCTACACCGGACTTTGGCACATCACCCAACCCAACACGCCTTTTCCTATATTGTCAGAAGCATCATCAGACCTCGGTCGTGACCTATTTAATTTATCTCTTTCAGTGCCCTGGAAACCAAGCAGAAAATGCTGTACTTTGAAGATGGCATCGTAGCCACATAAATGCTGTACATTGCTGTACATTGCTGTAAATGCTGCACAAAATAATTGTTGATCTGATCAGAAATACTGTTTTCACAACCTTAATCTCCTAATTATGTCATTGCTGTATTTTGTTCAAATTCTGGAATATATTGCGCAATATGCTATAATGTTTTTACCAAGCGCAAGTCCATCCAGGATCAAGTCCTGTGCACGAAACGGATAACGAGCCAGAGAAATTTAGAAAACTTCGACCCACATTTTCAGAAAATATCTGCCTACTGTTCTCTCATGTCAACCAACCAAATCAAATAATTCAGTCCGCTTTCTATCTTTATCACCTTTCACATTGCCTATTCCATGATATGGGAGGATCCAATGAGCAACACCGCAGCTTTCGAGCAACGTTGGAGCTGATCATTCATCATGTATGCTATATACAGTGCATTCAGAAAGTATTCAGACCCCTTCCCTTTTTCCATATTTTGTTACGTTATAGCCATATTCTAAAATGGATTAAATACAAACAAAACCTCAGCAATATTAACACAAAACCCCATAATGATGAAGCAAAAACTGTTTTTCGAACTGTTTGAAAATCTATTAAAAATAAAAAACAGAACTACCTTATTTACATAAGTATTCAGACCCTTTGCAATGAGACTCGAAATTGAGCTCAGGTGCATCCTGTTTCCATTGATCATCCTTGAGATGTTTCTACAACTTGATTGTAGTCCACCTGTGGTTAATACAATTAATTGGACATGATTTGGAAAGGCACACACCTGTCTATTTAAGGTCCCACAGTTGTCAGAGCAAAAACCAAGCCATGAGGTCGAAGGAATTGTCTGTGGAGCTCCGAGACAGGATTGTGTCGAGGCACAGATCTGGGAAAGGGTACCAAAAAATGTATGCAGCATTGAAGGTCCCCAAGAACACAGTGGCCTCCATCATTCTTAACCTCTCTTGGGTAGGGGGCAGTATATTCACCTCCGGAAGAAAAGCGTGCCCAAAGTACCTGTTACTCAGGCCCAGAAGCTAGGATATGCATATCATTGGTAGATTTGGATAGAAAACACTCTAAAGTTTCTAACATCAATGAGTATAAGTTTCTAGCATCTATGAGTATAACACAACTGATATGCAGGCGAAACCCCGAGGACAAACCACCCAGGGGGGAAAAAAGGTCATAGGATTTTCCATTTGTTTTCTATGGGATACCCTTATTATTAGGAACCTGGTTGCAGTTCCTATGGCTTCCACTAGATGTCAACAGTCTTTAGAAATTGTTAGATGTTTTTCTTTTGAGAAATTAAGAAGTAGAGCTATTCATTGTAAGTGTCACTCCAGGTGGACTCTACTGTTTTGATGCACGTGAACTGGAGCGTGCTTCACGTTGTTTTTATCCGGCATTGGAAACAGTTCATTCCGTCTTAAATTGTATCAATTATTTACGTTTAAGGGTACCTGAGGTTGGATTAGGAACGTTGTTTGAAATGTTTGGGACCAAGTTTACAGGTAACTTATTAGATACTTTGTAGGCATGTTGGGCGAGTTGAAACCGGTGTATTTCTGAATCAAACGCGGCAAATAAATTGACATTTTTGGGACATAAAGAAGGACATTATCGAACAAAAGGACCATTTGTGATGTTTCTGGGACATTTTGGAGTGCCAAAAGAAGAAGTTCTTCAAAGGTAAGGCATGAATTATATCGCTATTTCTGACTTTTGTAGCGCACCTGCCTGGTTGAAATATGATTTCCATGTGTTTGTATGCGGGGCGCTGTCCTCAGATAATCGCATGGTTTGCTTTCGCCGTAAAGCCTTTTTGAAATCTGACACAGCGGCTGTATTAACAAGAAGTTAAGCTTTATTTTGATCTATAACACATATATTTTCAAGAATGTTAAATATTTGAATTTGGTATTTTTGAATTTCGCGCTCTGCAATTTCACCGGATGTAGGCCAGGGGAACAAAATGTGGAAAAAGTCTGGGGTCTGAATATTTTCCGAATGCACTGTACATATCATCCAAATCAAGTTTGATTGGTCACATACGTGTTTAGCAGATGTTATTGCAGGTGTAGCGAAATGCTTGTGTTTCTGACAGTGCAGTAATTGTCACATCTGCTCCTGCTACACCCCCTAGTGGACATCCGGTGTCTCCTTGACCTGCAGCCATTCCCCAGTTCTCTCCCTCTCCCTCTTATTTTCTCTGTGTGTGTGTGATTGTATGGTTGGAGACAGGTGTGCTGGAGTCAGAGCAGTTCCCCACCAGCTGCAACCCATTCCATAATCAAGACCTCTACAAATACTCAGTCCTGCCACTTCCACTCTGCCAGATCGTAATCTCCGATCAGTCAGTCATGCGTCGAGCTATTTGTTATTTAAGATCCTGTATCCTGCTGTGGGGAACACCATAGTACCCTCAAAGCTCATCACTAAGCTAAGGAATCTGGGACTAAACACCTCCCTCTGCAACTGGATCCTGGACTTCCTGACGGGCCGCCCCAAGGTGGTGAGGGTAGGTAGCAACACATCTGCCACGCTGATCCTCAACACTGGAGCTCCCCTGGGGTAGTGCTCAGTCCCCTCCTGTACTCCCTGTTCACCTACGACTGCATGGCCAAGCACGACTCCAACACCATCATTAAGTTTGCAGACGACACAACAGTCTGATCACCAACAATGACGAGACAGCCTATAGGGAGGAGGTCAGAGACCTGGCCGGGTGGTGCCAGAATATCAACCGATCCCTCAATGTAACCAAGACTAAGGAGATGATTGTGGACTACAGGAAAAAGAGGACAGGTCATGCCCCCATTCTCATTGATGGGGCTGTAATGGAGCAGGTTGAAAGCTTCAAGTTCCGTGGTGTCCACATCAACAACAAACTAGAATGGTCCAAACACACCAAGACAGTCGTGAAGAGGGCACGACAAAGCCTATTCCCCCTCAGGAAACTAAAAAGATTTGGCATGGGTCCTGAGATCCACAAAATGTTCTACAGCTGCAACATCGAGAGCATCCTGACCGGTTGAGTCACTACCTGGTACGGCAATTGCTCGGCCTCCAACCGCAAGGCACTTCAGAGGGTAGTGCGTACGGCCCAGTACATCACTGGGGCTAAGATGCCTGCCATCCAGGACCTCTACACCAGACGGTGTCAGAGGAAGGCCCTAAAAATTGTCAAAGACCCCAGCCACCCCAGTCATAGACTGTTCTCTATACTTCCGCTTGGCAAGCGGTACCGGAGTGCCAAGTCTAGGACAAAAAGGCTTCTCAACAGTTTTTACCCCAAAGCCATAAGACTTCTGAACAGGTAACCAAATGGTTACCCAGACTATTTGCATTTTACGCTGCTGCTACTCTCTGTTTATCACATATGTATAGTCACTTTAACTATACATTCATGTGCGTACTACGTCAATTGGCCCGACCAACCAGTGCTCCCGCACATTGGCTAACCGGGCTATCTGCATTGTGTCCCACCACCCGCCAACCCCTCTTTTTACATTACTGCTACTCTCTGTTCATCATATATGTGTAATAGTATAGCTTTCGTCCCTCTCCTCGCCCCTACCTGGGCTTGAACAAGGGACCCTCTGCACACATCGACAATAGCCACCCTCAAAGCATCGTTACCCATCGCTCCACAAAAGCCACGGCCCTTTCAGAGCAACGGGAACAACTTCTTCAAGGTCTCAGAGCGAGTGACATCACCGATTGAAACGCTATTAGCGCGCACCACCGCTAACTAGCTAGCCATTTCACATCGGTTAAATATGCATAGTCACTTTAACCATACCTGCATGTACATACTACTTCAATAAGCCTGACTAACCGGTGTCTGTATATTGCCTTGCTGCTGTTATTTTCAAATGTCTTTTTACTTTTTTATTTCTTTACTTACCTACACACACACACCTTTTTTTCGCACTATTGGTTAGAGCCTGACTCTGGTTCCTGTTCCACATCTCACAACCCTGCTACCCTGTTCTGAATTCAACTCATCATCAATCCCTTGGATTCCCCCTCCTGACCTGTTCACCCTGTCCCAACCCAGCTCACTCCAACCTCAGACCTGTTTACCCTGTCCCAACCCAGCACACTCCAACCTCAGACCTGTTCACTCTGTCCCAACCCAGCTCACTCCAACCTCAGACCTGTTTACCCTGTCCCAACCCAGCTCACTCCAACCTCAGACCTGTTTACCCTGTCCCAACCCAGCTCACTCCAACCTCAGACCTGTTCACCCTGTCCCAATCCAGCTCACTCCAACCTCAGACCTGTTTACCCTGTCCCAACCCAGCTCACTCCAACCTCAGACCTGTTCACCCTGTCCCAACCCAGCTCACTCCAACCTCAGACCTGTTTACCCTGTCCCAACCCAGCTCACTCCAACCTCAGACCTGTTCACTCTGTCCCAACCCAGCTCACTCCAACCTCAGACCTGTTTACCCTGTCCCAACCCAGCTCACTCCAAACTCAGACCTGTTTACCCTGTCCCAACCCAGCACACTCCAACCTCAGACCTGTTTACCCTGTCCCAACCCAGCACACTCCAACCTCAGACCTGTTTACCCTGTCCCAACCCAGCTCACTCCAACCTCAGACCTGTTCACCCTGTCCCAACCCAGCTCACTCCAACCTCAGACCTGTTCACCCTGTCCCAACCCAGCACACTCCAACCTCAGACCTGTTTACCCTGTCCCAACCCAGCACACTCCAACCTCAGACCTGTTTACCCTGTCCCAATCCAGCTCACTCCAACCTCAGACCTGTTCACTCTGTCCCAACCCAGCTCACTCCAACCTCAGACCTGTTCACCCTGTCCCAACCCAGCTCACTCCAACCTCAGACCTGTTCACCCTGTCCCAACCCAGCACACTCCAACCTCAGACCTGTTCACTCTGTCCCAACCCAGCTCACTCCAACCTCAGACCTGTTCACCCTGTCCCAACCCAGCACACTCCAACCTCAGACCTGTTTACCCTGTCCCAACCCAGCTCACTCCAACCTCAGACCTGTTCACTCTGTCCCAACCCAGCACACTCCAACCTCAGACCTGTTTACCCTGTCCCAACCCAGCTCACTCCAACCTCAGACCTGTTCACTCTGTCCCAACCCAGCTCACTCCAACCTCAGACCTGTTCACCCTGTCCCAACCCAGCTCACTCCAACCTCAGACCTGTTCACCCTGTCCCAACCCAGCACACTCCAACCTCAGACCTGTTTACCCTGTCCCAACCCAGCTCACTCCAACCTCAGACCTGTTCACCCTGTCCCAACCCAGCTCACTCCAACCTCAGACCTGTTTACCCTGTCCCAACCCAGCTCACTCCAACCTCAGACCTGTTCACTCTGTCCCAACCCAGCTCACTCCAACCTCAGACCTGTTTACCCTGTCCCAACCCAGCTCACTCCAACCTCAGACCTGTTCACTCTGTCCCAACCCAGCTCACTCCAACCTCAGACCTGTTTACCCTGTCCCAACCCAGCTCACTCCAACCTCAGACCTGTTCACCCTGTCCCAACCCAGCTCACTCCAACCTCAGACCTGTTTACCCTGTCCCAACCCAGCTCACTCCAACCTCAGACCTGTTTACCCTGTCCCAACCCAGCTCACTCCAACCTCAGACCTGTTTACCCTGTCCCAACCCAGCACACTCCAACCTCAGACCTGTTCACTCTGTCCCAACCCAGCACACTCCAACCTCAGACCTGTTCACTCTGTCCCAACCCAGCACACTCCAACCTCAGACCTGTTCACTCTGTCCCAACCCAGCTCACTCCAACCTCAGACCTGTTTACCCTGTCCCAACCCAGCTCACTCCAACCTCAGACCTGTTTACCCTGTCCCAACCCAGCTCACTCCAACCTCAGACCTGTTTACCCTGTCCCAACCCAGCTCACTCCAAACTCAGACCTGTTTACCCTGTCCCAACCCAGCTCACTCCAATCTCAGACCTGTTTACCCTGTCCCAACCCAGCTCACTCCAACCTCAGACCTGTTTACCCTGTCCCAACCCAGCTCACTCCAAACTCAGACCTGTTTACCCTGTCCCAACCCAGCACACTCCAACCTCAGCCTCCACATCTGGTTTCCTACAACTCATCCGAGCTTCGCTGGATCTGCCCTTCATCTCTCCCTGTGTTACAATAAATATCTTGGTTCATTCATCCCTGTTTCCTGGTCTGAGTCTGCTCTTGGGTTCCCTCGTGCTGCTCCGCTTAACAGTAATATCTAATGCCGAGGGAGCAGTGAGAATGTTCATACATATGAAATGTAACTTTATACATTAATTTCAACCACATGAGATGCTGTGTATATAGTTTCCTATTTAATCGAAATCATTTGAATGTTCCTACATTAGAAATGTACTGTAACGTTGACTGTTCCGGATAATTACAGGCATCCAATAGATGCTGCTATGCCGCCTTCAATCTATTTAAAATACATTTTCTTCAACACCAAACAGACCAACTGTTTTGAAGTGCCACTGTTTTCTTAATTTGTGCCCTTGAACACCAAACCCAGAATCAAACTGAAAACACATTTCAAACCCTTAGACACGCCTCCTCGTACTTCATTTCAAGATGTTAATTATCAAAGATACTAGTCAAAGTTCCCAATGTCATAGTGTTTTTGTTTACACCATAATTTGCCAAGTGCAAGTGAAATACGGTATCCTTAGATAAATTCACAAAGTGCCATACGAAAAGAAAGCTATACGAGGTACAAACACAAATATTCATAAATTATAAGGATTTATCCATAGGCATTAGATACATATGTATGAAGAGAGCTGTACAAGGCAAGATATATATATATGTGGAATAACAAAAAAATATTATGCAAATAGAGTCAGGTAAATTTGCATATGAAGAGAACTGTGCAAGAGTTATGCTTAGATAAGGTAGAGCGGACAGAGAGCTATTTAAAAACAGAGAAGTATTAGGCCGCTAAATTAACATATTTGGAGCACAGAGTTAGTCTGCCTGACTGGAACTCATCTACTATCCTTGGCAGCATATGTGTGAAATAGAATGCCTTCCGTTTAGGGATATCAGCACAGAACTTCACATCAAAAGGCACATCAATAACAACCTGCTTGGATGGAGCCCAGACAAACAGTTTGCATCTCTCCAGTCTTGTGCAGAACATGCCCATTTTGCACCTGAATGTAGTACCCACTGGCTCCATTAGGTTGCAGCTGAGGAACCCCATCCACCAGCTTCACATCAGTGAGTTTGCCAGAGAACAGTTCAGTCAGACTCACACTTCTTACTCAGAACAGGACATTTGATTTCTAGAAGTTATTGAGAGTTCAACACTCCATCTGGGCTTGCAGAAACCCATGGCTCCTTGACACTCACTACTGTGCCTCTACTCTCCAGACTAAACCCACAGCTCTCCATCCATGTGTAGACCAGCTGCTCTTCTCCTTGCCATATGTGGTTGCAGAGTTCCCATGGAACCTAGGGAAGAGATGCTCCTGCACAAAGTTGTCTGGATTTGTTGAGGTGCTTCTTTGCTGAGCGAGCAGTGATCCAAAGTTCACGTGGGTCATACCACGCATGGGAGGCACTCTGGGCTTTAGTGACCTCCTCCAAAACAACAAGCATTTCTGACACTTGCATGTTGATGTGACATGGTGAGGATGGACCCAGGTGAAGAGAAGAGAGCAGGACAAGGAATCAGTGGTTACAAATAAACATAATACTTTACTGGGAAACAGTAAACAAACACAGTAACACAGGGAAGACAACAAGCACTAAATAAAATTTAAAAAAATGTAATGCAAAAAATAAAATCAAAAACTCACTCAGTAGACAACTGCACAAAGCAAACAATTCCAGCTTCTGCAAAGGACCACAGAAAACGCATCTCTTCTAACAGGGACACGATCATGAAATAATAAGACACACCTGAGGCCAAAACAAGTTTATAGGGCGGTCTCTGCCGCCCTCTGGTGCCAGGAGGAAGCATAACAGTTGAAATATATAAGCTTTCTAGGGAGCCTATAATGACAATCAGGCAGTCTATGACAGTCCTCAAGGAGGTAGGCTGAGGACTGCCATAGACTGTCCAGCCACCCTAGTTATAGACTGTTCTCTCTGCTACCGCACGGCAAGCGGTACCGTAGCACCAAGTCTAGGTCCAAGAGGCTTCTAAACAGCTTCTACCCCCAAGCCATAAGACCACTGAACATCTAATAAAATGGCTACCCAGATAACTTGCATTGTCCCCCCCTCTTTCACACTGCTGCTACTCTCTGTTATTATCTATGCATAAGTCACTTTACCCACATATACAGTTGAAGTCGGAAGTTTATATACACATTAGCCAAATTCGTTTAAACTCAGTTTTTCACAATTCCTGACATTTAATTCTAGTAAAAATTCCCTGTCTTAGGTCAGTTAGGATCACCACTTTTATTTTAAGAATGTGAAATGTCAGAATAATAGTAGAGAGAATCATTTATTTCAGCTTTTATTTATTTCATCACATTCCCAGTGGGTCAGAAATTTACATACACTCAATTAGTATTTGGTAGCATTGCCTTTAAATTGTTTAACATGAGTCAAACATTTTGGGTAGCCTTCCACAAGCTTCCCACAATAAGATGGGTGAATTTTGGGACATTCCCCCTGACAGAGCTGGTGTAACTGAGTTAGGTTTGTAGGCCTCCTTGCTCGCACACGCTTTTTCAGTTCTGCCCACAAATGTCCTATAGGATTGAGGTCAGGGCTTTGTGATGACCACTTCAAAACCTTGACTTTCTTGTCCTTAAGCCATTTTGCCACAACTTTGGAAGTATGCTTGGGGTCTTGTCCATTTGGAAGACCCATTTGCGACCAAGCTTTAACTTCCTGACTGATGTCTTGAGATTGCTTCAATATATCCACAAAATTTTCCTACCTCATGATGCCATCTATTTTGTGAGGTGCACCAGTTCCTCCTGCAGCAAAGCACCCGTACAACATGATGTTGCCACCCCCGTGCTTCACAGTTGGGATGGTGTTCTTTGGCTTGCAAGCCAAACATAACGATGGTCATTATGGCCAAGCAGTTCTATTTTTGTTTCATCATACCAAGGGACATTTCTCCAAAAAGTACGATCTTTGTCCCCATGTGCAGTTGCAAACAGTAGTCTGGCTTTTTATGGCGGTTTTGGAGCAGTGGTTTCTTCCTTGCTGAGTGGCCTTTCAGGTTATGTCGATATAGGATATAGATACTTTTGTACCGGTTTCCTCCAGCATTTTCACAAGGTCCTTTGCTGTTGTTCTGGGATTGATTTGCACTTTTCGCACCAAAGTATGTTCATCTCTAGGAGACGCGTCTCCTTCCTGAGCGGTATGACGGCTGCGTGGTCCCATGGTGTTTATACTTGCGTACTATTGTTTGTACAGATGAACGTGGTACCTCCAGGCATTTGGAAATTGCTCGCAAGGATGAACCAGTCTTGTGGAGGTCTACAATTTTTTTTCTGAGGTCTTGGTTGATATCTTTTGATTTTCCCATGATGTCAAGCAAAGAGGCACTGAGTTTGAAGGTAGGCCTTGAAATACATCCACAGGTACACCTCCAATTGACTCAAATTATGTCAATTAGCCTATCAGAAGCTTCTAAAGCAATGACATCATTTTCTGGAATTTTCCAAGCTGTTTAAAGGCACAGTCAACTTAGTGTATGTAAACTTCTGACCAACTGGAATTGTGATACAGTGAATTATAAGTGAAATAATCTGTCTGTAAACAATTGACTTGTGTCTTGCACAAAGTAGATGTCCTAACCGACTTGCCAAAACTATAGTGTGTTAACAAGAAATTTGTGGAGTGGTTGAAAAACAAGTTTTAATGACTCCAACCTAAGTATATGTAAACTTCCGACTTCAACTGTAACTAAAGGCTGCCTCTCCATGCCTCTTGGTCTTAGGCTTTGGGAAAGTTAGAAGGCCAGGGCCAAAGGACCTGAGGCACCTACTTGGTACATAACTTAAAAGCATGTCTGACATGTATTAAGGTGCACACTCGTGGATTGATTTAAAAACCAATAGAAGAATCTTAATTGATCAATTAATCATAAAACACACAGGCAGCCAGTGCAGAAACTTTAAAACCAGTGTAATGTGTGCTCTCCGTCTGGTCTTGGTCAGTACCCGTGCTGAATCATTCTGTCTGTTTTGCAGTTGACCAATGGCTTTCTTGGGTAGAGCAGACAGGAGAGCATTACAGTAGTCAAGCCTGCTTGGAATAAAAGCATGGATGAGTCTCTCTGTATCAGCCTGAGATGAGAAACGTCCGCACCGTGGCAATATTCCTCAGGTGGTAAAAATCTATTTTGGTCACATTCCTAATATGTCATTCAAAATTTTGTTCAGAATCTAAAATAACACCTAGGTTTTTTTTACCTGGTGTTTTATTATTATTGCCCATGAATTAAAATGTGCAGCTAGCTTTGGCTCCAGCATTAAGTACTTCAATCTTGTCTTGATTAAAATACTTGAACCATCCAAGTATTTAAATCACTAATACAGTCTAATAATTATCCATGGGGCTATAATCCTCTGGTGACACAGAAATGTAAAGTTGTGTATCGTCTGCAAAGCAGTGAAAATCACTGCTGTGCTTTCTAATAATGCTGCCAAGGGCTAACTGAACAGTACCGGACCCAAAATCGAACCTTGTGGAACGCCACATGTGAAATGTGTTTTCTTTGAGTTATGTTCACCAAGGGTGACAAAAAACTATTGATTGAGAGTAGATAATAAAGAGAAGGGAGGGCCAGAACAGTAACCTAATGTTTGTTAAAGATGTTATGTGTGATGATTGTGAGGCACGATACAAATTTTGACAGTCACAAGACAGGGATACAAATATCGCGTGTCAAGGGAAATTTACTGTTTTTCCGACGGGCTCAATGGAATAGTAATCATAAAAGCTGATTGTATTTCAAACACATAAAATATGCATTCAGACTGAACTGAAATCTTATCAGAAACATGTTGGGTTGTTTTCACAACTTTTAATTCCCTTAAAACCGGTAATTCGTTCAAGTTTTTTTTGTCGCATTTTCTACCTGGTCCCTAAACGTCTTTTCTGCATGAGAGAAGAAGAGATGAAAGATAACTTTACCGATATCACCTAGATTGAAGCATTCATACCATCAATGTATTACATATTTTCTGGTGAGCAATGATATATTTAGTCTTCTAAGTCAACAGGTAATGACACAAGAGAAGCTGCACGTATCTAGTTATAGACAAGTTAACAAAAAAATTGGCTATCTAAATTAGGCATAAAAAAATATTATTTTTACAGCATCTCTGACTGTACATCATATTTTCTATATTTGTTGGTTATGGTCTGGTATGGGCCTCAGAGTTTCACTTTATTACATATAGTCGGGCAGTTGCGGATGGATTATTAGCAGTTGTGTGCATGTACGAGTGAAAAAACAGCTGACCTGCATGTTTTTTTGGAGAACCTTTCTCTTGGACCGTCACGCAACATCCTGATGACTGATACACTGAATGTCCTGAGAATGTACTAAAAACATCCTGACCTGGTCCTCAATGACGTCCCAGGAACATAGAGGGAACTAGACAAATGTCTCCTAGAGAATGTTCCCTTTTGACATCACACAACGTCCCAATTACCACAAAAACATATGTCTTGGGATCGTCCTTAAAAATGTATTTAGGGTCGTCCCTGGAAGATGCCAGGAACTAGAAGAAAACCTCTATGCGACGATGACTCTACATCATTAGAGCGTCCTTAAGTTGTCCTTGGGGACGTCCCCGGAAACAAACCATGAAATAGACGAAACTTCCACAGGACCATGACATAACGTTCTGACGACTTTAGGTGACCATTTTGTAAGGTTCCGTCAGGGTAGTGCCATAGTGCAGAAAGGGTAAATATCTTCATGATATATATATCAGCCTCCAGACAACTAAATTAATTAAGCGACGCCCACAAATGTCCTGAGGTGAAATCTATGGAGGTTGGAAAGGATAAATGTGGTTTTCTGTAGAGTTCATTAGGCACCAAAATGGCAGAAAACAGACTGAAACAAGGAGGGACTACCTTTAGTGACCAATAAGAAACACTCTTTTTCGTTCTTTATTTTCAAAATGTTTATTTTGCGTGCCCTATAATGAACGCGGCCCAGGTTTGCTCATTGATGCTTTTGGCAAGCAAAATGATATTGCTGGTCAAATCACAAATTTGATAAGTGTTAGTTGTCTGCCATGGGAACTTTGTTTGAGATGCTAAAGCTGGTTTAAACATTACTCATACACCTAACGGCAAGTGTGCCACAAACACTGGTGAAGCAGTTATTGATCTACTTAATTCATTAAGGGATGTCATTACTTAGAAATTAATAATTCATTAATCAATTAACAAATAAATGTGTGACACCTCCAACGAATATTCCAGGAGAGATGTTATTTTTGAGAAACAGATCTATCGGAAAAAAACAGAGGAGTGCTTTCAAAATCATTTATTGTTAGTTTACTGTAATTTGAAGTACATTTTGAGGCGTGAAAAGGCTTTCGTAATCAATTCAGACGTCAATAACCCCAACCCCCCGCAATATCATAGGCAAATTTGAATAAATCAGAGAGTGAACATTTTGTTTGCTCACACCTGTTCAGGTGCAACCTGAAAGTTCACAATTTAATCAATAAACAACTCAAATAAGTTAATAAATACATATATTTATCAATTGAAGATACGTAAATAAGGTCAGACAAACCTAATAATAACGTTGCACCATTAAAAAAGGAAATGCACCATTACGTTATTAGGAAAAGCATGTCATAATCAATACAAAGAGGATCATTCGAATTGGGACCGGTGTAAGTGGCATAAAGAACTGTAACTGTAACAGATGAATACAAGGGCAGAGCTGTCAGAATCAACGGGGGCCACAGATGGTGACCTGTTAAAAAATAAGTCACAGCTGATTGAATTGGATGAGTTGTCCAAGATGGCCTTGTATTGTATGGCAATGGACGACTTGGCACAAAGCAGCCCACTGGGCACACCACGTCATTTCAACGTGGATAATTGAGTAATATTTGGGTGAGACATGGGTGAGATAACAACCTATATTCACCCACTCAAAAAGAGAGCGAAAAGTTAGTTGAATTTCCAATGTGTTATCACTATGCTTTCAACCTTCTACAGTAAAAGCACAACCAAATTCCAATGGAAAAACAATGTCTGATTTTTGGCTTAGTTATCACCCAAATGTTTATCTCTGCACATTCAATCATTTAAAAGCATAGCGAAGTTCAAATGGGAACACAACGTCAGATATTTATTTTATTTATACAACAGATGATTGCGTTATCACTGTGCATCATCTAATAACATAACCAAATGACATGCATTGCAGTTGAGATTCAATTAAAAGAAGGCCTACATGGTGCAAGTGATCAATGCCGTTCGAGATTCTATATTATTAAGAACAAATTCTTGTTTACATAGACGGCCTACCCTGGCTAAATCGACGCTGGGCCAATTGTGCGCCGCCCTATGCGACTCCCAATCACGGCCGGTTGTGATACAGCCTGGAATCGAACCAGGGTCCGTAGTGACATATCTAGCACTGATATGCAGTGCCTTAGACCACTGCACCACTCGGGAGCGTGCACACTTTATATTATTTCATAACAAAACATGTATAGTTACAGGAACCTCAAAATGTGGCCATGGATGTGTTACTCATTTTAAGATTGAATTTTACATTAGTTTGTAGGATAGCCTTAACTTTAGGCTATACTGTATTACAAAAGTAATGTTAAATGGTGTTTGGTTGACAATGCAACAAAATATCAAGTTTTTAGGTGATGTATTCTTGAAAAGTTCCATCTGAGCCACTGATTTAATCCAATTCAATAACTTTTATTCTTGGTTGATGTGAATGCAACATATAATTTGTTAACTGGTCAACAAGTTAAAAGGCTATTTATTGTATTTCAAAAATGATATTGAAATGTGTTTGCTTGTCAACGCAACCAAATATCAACATTCGAAGCAGATGTATCTTCTGCTTGGATAGTTCCATCTGTGCAACTGACTTAGTCTGGCTTTAATTCCGGTTTGTCTACTAATTAATAATCGATATGTTGGAGTCACGTCTCCATCTCAACCAAAAATCTAAGTTAAAGAATAGGAATAGGACTGTTACGGTGACCGTTTTACCACCACACCGGCGGTCATGAGTCATGACGGCAGTCAAATTCCACATGACTGTTTAGGCACGGTAATTAGGCTTCTCCAAGCTCTGATGCTGCTGATGGTCATTAGTAGCCTACCAAACTTGCTAACTGCCTGCTACTCAGGACTCTAATCATTCTGACATCAATGCAAATTTGATCAAAAATCTAATTAAACACTTCATGAGAGCCCATGAACTCATGTTGCGCAACATTTCTATAGGCTATGCGATTGAGTGAGAAAACAGAGTGATGGCCTCTTAAAAAGAGGAGGATCCCATTAGCTTTCTATAGGCTAGGCCTACTATATTTATTTCTCAACTTTTCTAATATTAAGCACATTCCTTCTCTTTACAACAGGAGTATAGACTACCTGGATGGCATGAAAATTTACCACGGGAAAAGCTTCCTCCATTCTCAATTTAAGTGCATAGATGCCATGGATTATTTTCCCCCTGACCCTGTTTACTTTACTGGTTTTATTGTCCCCATGGGGACATTTTGTTGCAGTGTCATCTACACATTTAAAGTGGCGTTTAAATACAAAACAAATTGACAATACAACTTTCATAACAGTTACATACCAATAAAAAGAGACTAGCCTGCTGGCCTTACTGGGTCGACAGGAACATTAGCCCGAGCTATTTAAGTGGGATATCACACCTGGCACAAAATTTTGTCTACTTCTGTTTTTCCTGCTGAGGGGTGCCCTATACCTGCACCCAGAGGGGAGTAGTTCAAAGTCTGGGTACAGGGGGTGGCTTGGGTCTAAAATTATTTTGTGAGCCCCGCGGAGGGGCCTGACCTTAAAGATCTCATCCAGGCCTGTCTGTTTGAGTTCAAGTACCTTGCTTGCTATGATGATAATCTTTCTCAGCATACCCTTTACTTGTATGCCTCCTTGTCCACCAGTATCTGTCTTTTGATCTCATGTTGTACATCTCTTAAAGCCTGTTTATTAACCTCAGCATCAACTGCCTTCTTCCTATTAAGTAGTGATTTTAGATTTTTTGATACGCAAAGCTTATTGTTAGGGAAGATTTTATAGGTTTTAGTAGGCACAACTGACTCAACACAGAAGTTTACATAATCTGAAACAACATCTGTGTGTTCATCCTCAAATACCTCCCACATAGTACAGTCAAAACACCCTTGGAGACGAGTGATACTATAGTCGTTCCAGATCTGGACAGTTTTAACTGTAGGTTTCACCCTCTCCAGGAGCCGGCAATAGGTTGGCCGGAGGTAGACAACATTATGGTCTGATATCCCCAGGGGAGGTCTGGTGGTGGCAGAGAAAGCATTTGGTATTGTCCCATAGTACAAATCAAGAGTCTTATTTTTCCTAGTGTGACATTTCACATACTGGTGGTACGTGCACAGGACCTTGTGCAAAGTACAGTTGTTAAATGTGGGTGTGTTGGGGAGATGGATTCCAGTTTCTGTGACAGATTATAAATAATCTCTCTTGCTTTTGCTCTATTAGCTTTTGGTTGAATGTACACAACGGTAACAAACAATTGGTTGAACGCAGATAGTAGAGTCGCACTGACAAAGAAGCAGTATAGTGTGGGGGGTACAGAGTCTCTCTCTTACCAGGATCGATTTACACCACTGGTCCCTGACAAGCAGGCAGACGAGACAGGTGCATGATAATGATCCAATCTAAATAAAAACAAATTTCACACATATTATTTAGTATATGTAAAAACAAGATTAAATGAAGAATAGTCTAATGGGTGACAATATTAGCCTATAAATTGAATGATATATTATCACTTGTGAATGATGCCCAGAATACGGCAAGAAACAGCGCATGCCTTTTTTTGCAACTTTTTAAAACCATAGTCGTACACTTTATGTAGTCTAGCCCATACAGTGCATTCGGAAAGTATTCAGACCCCTTGACTTTTTCCACATGTTGTTACGTTACAGCCTTATTCTAAAATGTATTAAATTAGCTTTTTTGCTCATCAATCTACACACAATACCCTATAATGACAAAGCAAACAACATAAATACCTAATTTACATAAGTATTCAGACCCTTAGCTATGAGCCTCGAAATTGAGCTCAGGTGGTGTAAACCTTCTGTTTGCATTGATCATCCTTGAGATGTTTCTTCAACTTGATTAGAGTCCATCTGTGGTAAATTCAATTGATTGGACATGATTTGGAAAGGCACACACCTGTCTATATAAGGGAAGGGTAAGGAAACATTTCTGCAGCATTCAAGGTCCCCAAGAACACAGTGACCTCCATCATTCTTAAATGGAAGAAGTTTGGAACTACCAGGACTCTTCCTAGAGCTGGCTGCCTGGCCAAACTAAGCAATTGGGGAGAAGGGCCTTGGTCGGGGAGGTGACCATGTGAGACACAGGCTTAATTCTACACATGGAATGCAGGATGAATACGAAGGGTACAGGGCAACAGAAGGTGGACAGCAGAGGGGCTAATGATCTTGGAGATTGGGAAAGGGCCGATAAACCGGGGTGACAGTCTGCGAGACTCCACCCGGAGGGGCAGATCCCGGGTGGAAAGCCATACCTTCTGCCCGAGACGATACCTGGGAGCCGAGGTCCGATCGTGATTCGCTTGTCGTCGGTCTTGAGGAGGGCCGACCGGGCTCAAACAAACATCTGGGCAGAAGGTATGCCGACCTCTTCTTCCTGCTCAGGGAAGAGCGGGGGCTGATACCCTAGGGAACACTAAAAGGGATTTAGGGCCGTGGCAGAACAGGGAAGAGTGTTGCGGGTGTATTTGACCCACACAAGCTGCTGGCTCCAGGGTTTGGCAGAGACCATGCAGCGCAGGGTAGCTTCGAGGTCCTGGTTGGCTCACTCCGACTGGCCGTTGGACTGGAGGTGGAACCTGGAGGACAGGCTGGCCGACGACCCATTGAGGGTGCAGAACGCCTTCCAGAATTGGGACGAGAACTGAGGACCCCGGTCGGAGACCATGTCCATGGGCAGTCCATGGATCCGGAAGATGTGCTGCACCATGAGCTGGGCCGTCTCTTTGGCAGAGGGTAGTTTGGGGAGAGGGACGACGTGGGCGGCTTTGGAAAACCGATCCACCATTGTCAGGATGGCAGTGTTGCCATCAGACGGGGGAAGGTTGGAGGAGACCAGCCGGAGCTTGCCGAGGAGTCTTGTTCTGTGCACACACCATGAAAGCGGCAATGAATGCGGACACGACAGGAACCATAGTAGGCCATCAAAAGCGCTGTCGCACAAATGCCAGGGTCCCAAGGGCGCCCGGGTGGCAGGCAAGCCTGGAGGAGTGGGCCCACTCCAGGTCCACGGAGCGGACGACGTCAGGAACGAACATCCGGTTATCAGGGCCCCCCAGGGGTTCGATTGGGAATGCTGTGCCTCACGGACCTGCTTCCCTATTCCCCAGCTGAGTGCCGTCGCCAGGCATAAAATGGGAAGGATGGTCTTGGGTTCCGGGGTAGTAGTCGTGGGGCTATAGCGGTGGAACAGTGCATCCGGCTTGACATTCTTGGATCCCGGCCGGTATGAGGGAGAGAAGTTGAACCGTGTGAACAGCAGGGCCCATCTGGCTTGCCTGGAATTGAGGCGCTTGGCGGTACGGAGATACTCCAGGTTATTGTGGTCAGTCCACACGGGGAACGGATGTTCTGCCCCCTCCAGCCCATGCCTCCATTCCTCCAACGCCATCTTCACCGCGAGAAGCTCATCATTCCCCACATCATAGTTCCTTTCCGTGGCGTTGAGGCGATGGGAAAGAAGGCGCAAGGATGTAGCTTGAGGTCAATGGCAGAACGCTGGGACAGGACAGCCCCCACTCCGACATCCGAAACATCTGCCTCCACCACGAACTGACGAGAAGTGTCAGGATGAACCAGGATGGGAGCTGTGGTGAAGCAATGTTTGAGGTCACGGAACGCCTGTCAGCAGCTGGAGACCATGTGAACGGAACCTTGGGCAAGGTGAGTGCTGACAGGGGGGAAAGCCAGGGTGCTGTGACCCCGGATAAAGCGACGATCCAGGAAACGTTGCAACTGCATCCTGGACGTAGGCTCAGGCCAATCCATTACGCTCTCCATCATGCTCTCATCTTCTGGACACACCCAGCAGAGATTATGTAACCCAGAAAGGGGATTGTGGAGCGATGGAACTCGCACTTCTCCGCCTTCACAAACAACTGATTCTCCAGAAGGCGTTAAAGGACCTGCCGGACGTGAAGCACGTGGTCTTGAGGGGAGTGGGAGACGAGGATGTCATCAATGTAGTCGAAGACGAACCGGTTCAACATGTCGCGGAGGACATCATTCACCAGAGACTGGAACACAGCAGGGTGTTGGTGAGGCCAAATGGCATGACCAGATACTCATAGTGGCCACTGGCTGTGTTGAACGCGGTCTTCCACTCGTCTCCCTCTCGTATCCGCACTAGGTGGAAGGCAATCCGTAAATCCAGCTTGGAAAACACAGTGGCCCCCTGGAGCGGCTCGAAGGCCGAGGAGATGAGTGGTAGCGGGTAACTGTTCTTAACCGTAATGTCATTGAGTCCCCGGTAGTCAATGCATGGGCGCAGGGTCTTGTCCTTTTTCTCCACGAAGAAGAACGTTGCGCTGGTGGGAGATGTCGCCGGTTCCGACAGAGAGTACAGACGTCCCCGTGGTGGCGTGGTGTTAGAAAGGTCAATCCCGCAGTCATAGAGTCCTGGTACTCCGGAATGGTGGAGAGGTCCAGGGCACCTTCCGAGCCCCCAGGAATACGACCCGGGGCAGGTTGTGCTGACTTCAGGCAATGGGCGTGTCAGAACGGGCTCCAGCCCATGATGGCACCAGTAGACCAGTTAATGAGGGGATTATGTCGTTGGAGCCAGGAGAATCCCAATACCATGGGAATCAGAGGGGACTTGATGAGCAGCAACTGGATAGCCTTGCTGTGGTTCCCCGACACCCGTAGGTTGATGGGAGTGGTGTTGTGGGTGACTCGGCCTATAGAGTGCCCTTCCAGCGCTCTAACATCCATGGAAATGGAGAGCGTCCAAAAAGCTCTCGTCGACCCCAGAGTCAATGAGAACCCAGAGAGATTTGGACTGGTCTCCCCACAGCAGAATGGCATGAAAAGAGGTGAAAGCAGGGAAAGCAGGAACGTTCTCCATATGGCCCACCAGAGTACTTACCGGTGAGTCTGGTTTCTTTAAAAGACAAGAGGACACGAAATGACCAAGAGTCCAGCAATCCAGACAACTCTTCGTGTCAATCCTGTATTGCCGTTCCGCTGGCGACAGCCCAACTCTGCCTAGTGGTATAGGCTGAGGAAGTGGTGACTCGGCCGTTTTCGGCAGCTCTCGGGGCAGTTCGGGAAGCCTCGGATTCTTTCGGCAACTAGACCGTCGGGAGTTTCCGGGATGACTCGGAGGCAAGGTGGGATCCCTGGGCGTGCGAGCGAAATCCAAATTCCTCTCCCTCTGTCGTTCCCGTAATCGACCATCGATACGGATGGTTAAAGAGATGAGGGAATTGAGCTCCATAGGTAACACCCGGGCTGCAAGCTCGTCCTTGACCTCTTCCGAGATGCTGTGCAGGAACATATCGAACAGTGCCTCTTGATTCCAAGCACTCTCCGCTGCCAACGTGCGGAAATCCACCTCATAAACAGCTACACCGTGGGAGTCCTGACGAAGCTGGATTAGCTTCCAGGCGGCCTTTAGCACGGAGAACAGGGCATCAAAGACCTTCCTCACTTCTCTCACAAACCCCTCCAGACTAGCGCTATAGTTCTCACAAGACAGTAGCCCAGGTGAGAGCCCTCCCAGACATCAGCGTGATGAGGTAGGCTATCTTGGAGCGATTCGAGAAGGAAGAGGGCTGAAGCTCGAAGACGAGAGCACACTGAACTAGGAACACCCGACAGGTGATCAGCTCTCCATTGAAGTGTTCCAGAGGTAAGCGAGCCTCTCAAGAAGGTTTGGACCCCCTCCACAAAGCCACGAAGCAATTCCTCGTGCATACCGATGGTGACTCCCTGGGTGGAGATGGCGTTGAGCACCTGGCCCGGGTCTGTTGGGTCAGTCATGGCCAGTTCGTACTCTCAGGTATCAAGGTAAGACCCAGATGCAGACCGTGTCGAAGTAACAATGTTTATTACAGCAATGGGGCAAAGGTACAGCAGGCAGGCTCAGGGTCAGGTCAGGCAGAGGTCAGTAATCCAGAGGTGGGGCAAAGGTACAGGACAGCAGGCAGGCTCAGGGTCAGGGTCAGGCAGAGTGGTTAAACGGGTGGGTACAGGGTCAAGAAAGGCAAGGCTCAAAAACCAGGAGGATGAGAAAAGAGAGATTGGGGAAAAGCAGGATCTGACACAAAAACGCTGGCTGGCTTGACAAACAAGATGAACTGGCAACAGACAAACAGAGAACACAGGTATAAATACACAGGGGATAATGGGGAAGATTGGTGACACCGGGAGGGGGGTGGAGACAATCGCAAAGACAGGTGAAACAGATCAGGGTGTGACACTATCAAGTGCTTAACAGATTATGAATGAGTGACTGATGAAGTGGGTACAGCCTGCGCAAAAAAACAAAGCAGAGCTCATGCCTTCCGCGCAACTTTTTTCAAATCATCATTAGAGTCGCATCATGCAGCCCGAGAATGTATTCAAATCAAAACATACAGCCCATTGTTTGTATCACAACTAAAGTTACATAAATAACTCTAAATTAAGCATGTAATGAGTACCTGTTTCTTTGTTAACTTCTCAACACAGAATAGCCGCATGTGCGCACTCCCTCAAATCGTTTGGAGAAATTATCCTTTCTATTTTATTCAGCTATGTTCAATTGTATTCTTCATACTATAAAAGAATATAAATAATGCCACGGAATTCTAAGAAAATCTTGTCTGCTAAATGAACTAGTGTAGCCCCCAGCCATAAGGCATAGCCAGATCAGGGCCTAACATAAGGACAACTGAGAGTTTGCTATTCTGTTCTTCTGAAATGTCTTTCTACATATCATGTTTCTTTAGACCTGTCTAATATAAATATTGGATTTATTGTGATGGTGTAAGCTATATTACATGGATTTTTTTTAGACTTTTTTGTTTACATGGAGAACTCCCCCTCCCGTCCCTTTTTCAGGACCCTGTCTTTCAAAGATAATTCTTAAAAATCCAAATATCTTCACAGATCTTCATTGTAAAGTGCTTCAACACTGTTTCCCATGCTTGTTCAATGAACCATAAACAATTAATGAACATGCACCTGTGGAAAGGTCTTTAAGACACTAACAGCTTTCTGATAGTAGGCAATTAAGGTCACAGTTATGAAAACTTAGGACACTAAAGATGCCTTTCTACTGACTCAGATGTGGCCAGGGCAATAAATTGCAATGTTTATACTGTGAGACACCTAATACAGAGCTACAGGGAGACAGGACGGATAGCTGATCGTCCTCGCATTGGCAGACAACACCTGCACAGGATTGGTACATCCGAACATCACACCTGCGGGACAGGTACAGGATGGCAACAACAACTGCCCGAGTTACACCAGGAACGCACAATCCCTCCATCAGTGCTCAGACTGTCCGCAATAGGCTGAGAGAGGCTGGACTGAGGGCATGTAGGCCTGTTGTAAGGCAGGTCCTCACCAGGCGTCACCGGTAACAACGTTGCCTATGGGCACAAACCCACCATCGCTGGACCAGACTGGACTGGCAACAAGTGCTCTTCACTGACGAGCCGCGCTTTTGTCTCACCAGGGGTGATGGTTGGATTCGCGTTTATCGTCGAAGGAATGAGCGTTACACCGAGGCCTGTACTCTGGAGTGGGATCGATTTGGAGGTGGAGGGTCCGTCATGGTCTGGGGCGTGTGTCACAGCATCATCGGACTGAGCTTGTTGTCATTGCAGGCAATCTCAATGCTGTGCGTTACAGAAAAGACATCCTCTCCCTCATGTGGTACCCTTCCTGCAGGCTCATCCTAACATGACCCTCCTGCATGACAATGCCACCAGCCATACTGCTCGTTCTGTGCGTGATTTCCTGCAAGACAGGAATGTCAGTGTTCTGCCATGGTCAGCGAAGAGCCCGGATCTCAATCCCATTGAGCACGTCTGGGACCTGTTGGATCGGAGGGTGAGGGCTAGGGCCATTCCCCCCAGAAATGTCCGGAAACTTGCAGGTGCCTTGGTGGAAGAGTGGGGTAACATCTCACTGCAAGAACTGGCAAATCTGGTGCTGTCCATGAGGAGGAGATGCACTGCAGTACTTAATGCAGCTGGTGGCCACACCAGATATTGACTCTTACATTTACCTTTGTTCAGGGACACATTATTCCATTTCTGTTAGTCACATGTCTATGGAACTTGGTCAGTTTATGTCTCAGTTGTTGATCATTTTCAAGTTTGGAATTGTACACATAAATGTTGGTAATAATAATAATGATGTTTTTACAGTTGATTACGAGACAAAGAAAGTGACCAAAAGGCTCACAGTCTGAGTGCAAAATACTTTCATTGAAATGGAAGTTGTTGAATCTTGTTATGTTCGTACAAATATTTACACATGTTAATAAATGCATTTGACAGTGAGAGGACATTTCTTTTTTTTTAGTTTAGATGTTCCAAAGGTCTGCATCATAGATGCTAAATGTGTTTATGTTAATTAACGGCCAATTACCGTGAGACCAGCAGTTATTTGCTTGACAATCACTAGCTGACAAAATTTCATGACCACCACAGCCCTAAATAGGACTAAACCAAATCAAACTTGATTTAAAGTTCATTTGAAGTTTTATTTGATTCAGTCCTATTCTTTAAACGTTACATCTCCTTCAAATGTTGATATTTGGTTGCTTTGACAACCAAACACAATTCAACATCACTAAATAGCATTACATTTGAAAACAACCAGAGCTTGAAAACCTAGGCCTATTGCAATGTCTAATTTTAGTTGAATTATTGGTTGAATTGAAACAATAGCTGTTGCAAATGCTATATAGCCTAAATAAATACCATAATTGATGATATATGAGTGATAAAGTATGGTCACATTTAATTTGTTCTCTTAAACCTACCATTTGGATTGACTTTGATAGCAACAGTGAATCTATTTAGCTTTTAAGTGGAGATCTCTCAACAATCATTCTCAATCACAGTAGCACATTGGTAACAGTCAGGGACAAATATCATAGCTAGGTAGAGCTACGCTTAGTTAAAACTCTAGTTGGGAGACCAAAAGGTAGCTGTAGATTGGTCAATTCTCCAGTAGGACGTGCTACCTAGCATATCGTTTTTTTCTGATAGTGGATATAACGTTAAAGATCTGACGTTGTTTTAAAGGTACAAATTCAACGTATTTTATACAAGGTTTGTCTATGTTGAAATGTGGTTAGCATGATGACATAATCCTGTGGTAGAAATTTCCCGTTGATAACTTTTTCAAATCCACTGTATTTTCCACGTAGATTCCACGTCACAATATGTTGTCAAATTACATTGAATCAACATTTATTCAACCAGTTAAAATTCAACCAGTTAAACGGGCAAAAGTCATCACAGTAGTCTAATTTCCTGTTGAAAACCGCGTTACCCATTAAGCATTGCTTTCTATATCTATTTAGAGTTTTTGGGAATCTGTTTGTTTCCGGTGATTAATAGTCATTTAACGGTCAATGGTCCACGGTCAATATCAGCGGTCAGCGTTCATTCGGCGCAGTTTGTCAGGCAGGTTATCATCCGGCCACCCCCCACCCTTAGGCAAAGGGATTTGGACAGGAGTCGGATTTGGGGCCGGGATGGGGCTCAGGGCAGGGGGAAGTCTCCACTTCTCCTGCTCCCCAACTGAATGAGTCAGGGTGTCTCCAGTACCAGGACCCCCATCTAGTACCTTAAGCTGGAGCTTCTCCTCCACCTTTCCCTGGCCAAAGCCCCCGGGGATGGAGCTGGAGACCAGACGCTGGACCCCCAGGGGCAGACTCCCCTGGTCCCCCCTTCTAGAGGCCGTGTCCCCAGGCTGGGCTCCTCCAGTCTTCACCCTCGTTCGGAGGTCCTCCTTGTAAGAGCTCATATGCTGTAACTTGCTGGGCAGCCTCCCCATCGCTTGTTCCTGGGTAGCCTCTCCGTGGTCGGCAAAGTCCACTGACAGCATCCTCTCCCTGCGGCCCCGGCTCTGGCCCCCATTCCCCAGGGGAGGGGAGGTGGAGACGCCTGGTGGAGGGTTGGGGGAAGTCAGGGAGTTCTTCTCCTCGTGCTCCTTGATGCTGTAACGGGGAGTGTTGACCTCGAAGGTGTTGTGGAACTGGGAGTAGTCAACCCGGAAGAAGCCCTCCTCCAGGGACATGACGGGCAGGAAGCGGTGGCCCCACAACACCTCGTCCTCTGTGTAGGAGGTCCGTGCCTGACACGTCATACCTGGGACAAAGGGAGGAGGAGGGAGGGAGGGAGGGAGGGAAGGAGGGAGGGAAGGAGGGAGGGAGGGAGGGAGGGAGGGAGGGAGGGAGGGAGGGAGGGAGGGAGGAAGAGTAGATGGGGAAAACAGGGAACAGAGGGGAAGTTAAGGAGAAAAACAGAGGTTAAAGAGAGTGAGAGGTGCATAGAAGACGAGGGGGAAAAAGAAGTACACAGAGACAAGGGGAGGGAAAGACGAAGAGAGAAATAGAGGGAGAAGGAGAAGTGTCGGAGAACGACAGAGATAAAAAAGACAGGGAAAAGCTATAATTTCATCTGATATTTAAAGATAAATGTGATATTCTCTTAAATATTTGATTTGATTATACTGGGAATGGTAGTCCTCGTATTTCGCCTCAAAGGAATGGAGAAATATTTATTTATTGTTTTCAAAACAAACTACAAACAAGACTACAAAATATACATTATACAGATGAATTAAAGAGACAATCCGGGATTTGAAAAACAATGAAACCACTCTCAAAATCATAGATAGAGGTACAGTATGAATACAAGGACTGGCCATCCATTCATTAGATCAAAATGATCGTTTCAACCGTGTTTTGAGCATAGATTTTAAATAGAAGTTTGAACCTATGAAGTGTTTGTTTACAATTATGTTGTTTACAAACAATGGAGAAAACAAGCTTATATTTTGGGTTCAAATGGAGTAGGCAGTTGAACTAAACCCATGAGGCATTTACTGTATATTCTTCCATCAATGGCTATATATCATTAATTTAAATATCCAGAAATGGATGTACCAATCCCAGAATTCCCCCTTAAAGAACAGATAGAGTGAAAGGAAGAGTCAGCTTTTACCCGTGGTTTCCACGATGCCCTCCAGGATGACCACGATCTCAAACTCCTCGTTCATGAGCGAGCGCTGGGACAGGTCAAAGAAGGGACTCTTGGGATTGATCTCGTGGCAGATAGTCAGAGGGGACACCAGGAAGAGCTGGTCGGCCCCTGTCCCAAATCCTACGTCTAGCTCACACTGGTCCAGGGGTAGAAACTCCCCCTCCGGGGTCTGACGAGACTGGGGAAACAAATGTTTGTGGCACATGTTATGCCTGTAAGAGGGATGTTGTGTAAGAAACTGAACACTGCAATTCTGTGATATGGTGGAAACTCAGTACTACTGTACAGGGATTCATCATTTTCCGAGAATCTACCATGTTTCAATAATTCATATTTATCCAGAGAGTCTCGGGAAACACCGTAAAAATCGGAATTGCCCATTTAAAGCCTTTAAAACCAAGATATGTTCACTATGCCAAGGTTCTCCCCACATAGTCCCACCTAGTCGGCTAGGCTGCGAAACTGCAATATGTAAATATTGCAGAGTAAATTAGACTGATTTTTAGTTATGATAGAGGAACTATCTTTGATCGCCAATGATATTGTTTTGAATATCCAAACAGGCAATTCATTATCATGTTCCTCAATTAATTCAGCACATTTCAGCAGTAGGCTATCCCAACACAGAGCACACTCAGGACGCACAAAGAGTAACCCGAGTATAGCATTGTCGAATCACACAAACATTGTAACGGCAGTCAAATGACAAAAGTCGTTAAGCTTGCTAGATAACCTCCTTCAACGATGACAGAAATCTCCTATATTTAGCAAAATCGAGTCAATGATTGTACAGATAGCAGATCAGCTCATGAATAACGGGAGACGGAGATTGCGAATAGTTTAAATGTCAAGGTATTATAACGGGTACCAACTTTGTTTAAAAAAAGATCAATTTCTACTCTCATACCATTTGTTGATCGCACATTCTCTAACAAAGCTCAGCAAGTACGGGACGGCGCAGAGAAGCGGGGGAATATGTTATATATATGTTATATAGGTATTTTGACATGCATAGGAGAGAGACAGGCTTTC
Organism: Salvelinus fontinalis; assembly: GCF_029448725.1. Taxonomy (NCBI): domain Eukaryota; kingdom Metazoa; phylum Chordata; class Actinopteri; order Salmoniformes; family Salmonidae; genus Salvelinus; species Salvelinus fontinalis. The sequence continues at coordinate 42,777,526 of NC_074665.1, read as the reverse complement.
ATTAATGCAAACTTTTCTTGCGTTTCCAGTGGAATTGGCACTGCATAGGAAAATAGCCTGGGCTCTAGGACAGGAGAAGATACTATAGCATTTTCCCTCATGCCTCTGAACTGTTGACGGACTTCATGTCTGTGACAGTGACGCATAGTGAATTGTGCATAGACCTATCAAATGTGTAATTGTCTGAAGAGTCACAATGACAGCCCCGGGATCCCGATTACCCTTTTTTAATCCCTACTACTGTATATGCCTTACAGATCCTTTCAGATCTACGAGTAGCTAACGTATAAAGAAGGGTCTAGAAGAGGGGGTAGGGGAAAGTGGCTAATTTTGGACTGAGTGTCTTATAAACCAAATTTTCAAAGTGCAAGACTGAATCAGATAAAGACCGATCCCCTTACTCCATTTCCTCTTCAGTGTAGCAATTACTAAGGACTTAAAACCAGCTCTGTACGCTGCATGAAGGAAGATAACTATTTTGGAAACCCAAAAATTAATCACTGTGGAAATAAAGACAATTGCTTTCCGAATATTACTTTACACGGCCCATTGTGCAGCTTACAACTGATACATTTACTTTAGGCTTATAGCATTGGGTTCCTATAGTTCTCCCAAACTCTCCAGTAGCGTGCTCTAGCACAGAGAGCCTGGCCTCTTTGACGAGACTGCCGGGAGGACCACAGATGGCGAAACAGACTGCGACTCTTATTCACAGCGGTGTTAGGGACAGAAGGGTGCGACATTTCACAGGAAGGAGCCTGTAACCACGGTTCCCTCATCGCCTTGGCTTGGAGAAGCTGTTTTTCCCCCCTAGTATCTTCACATTTTAGTGCCAGGCACCTACGGTGCATTATTAAAATGTCCTACAGCCACTGGAGGAGGCAGTGTGCAAGTTACATGTTTACGGTCAATGTTCCTGTTATGGTCCTGGGGTGAGCACTTAACCTGAACAACATGCGATGGTCGTACCCACTTTAAACACATAAACCCTTCATAAGGCATATGATTCACAAATAAGTAATAGGCAAATGTCATGTCAATAACGGGTAATGTTTGCAGCTCCTACTCATTTCAACGACACCACGTGTGCCGGCTTTGTGAGAGTGAAAAGTTACGCTTCCAGTGTAGCAAGTTAAAAAAAAAGTTTTATAGAGAAAAAAAAAGGAAATATATAATTTTTTTATTTAACTAGACAAGTCAGTTCAGAACAAATTCTTATTTACAATGACGGCTTACCCGGCCAAACCCAGACAACGCTGGGCCAATTGTGCACCACCCTATGGGACTCCCAATCACAGCCGGATGTGATTCAGCCTGGATTCGAACCAGGGACTGTAGTGATGCCTTTTGCACTGAGATGCAGTGCTTTAGACCGCTGCGCCACTCGGGAGCCCATCTATAGATGCTCTAGTGTAGCTCCTAAGTTAGACTATAAAGGGCGGCAAAAGGATTATACAGAATTTGGTCAAACATCACATGTAAGGACATTTTATATAACCCATTACGTAATAGGATCTTGCTTATAAATGCTTTATAAACACGCAATAAAGCCTTGATAAGTTGTTTCATTCAATTTAAAGTGGGATCCAATGGTCTACTATACCGGAGAGACGTTATGTTGAGAAGAGGGGGAGCGGAGCAGAAGAGCATGTGGTCAAAGAGAAGGATTGGTGTGTGAGAGAGAGGGGAGAGCAATAGACAACAATGAGAGACAGAACATTAGAGAGACAAGAGGGGAAGGAAAGAAAAAGGGAAGGCAAAGTCATGAGGGAGAGAATGTGAGTCAGAGATAAGAAAGAAATCAGGAGTGACGTGGGATTGAGAGTAGAGCTGTTACGGTGACCGTATTACCACTACACTGGGAGTAACAAGTCATGATGGCAGTCAAATTCCATGTGACCGTTTAGTCACGGTAATTAGGCTTCTCCAAGCTCTGATGCTGCTGATGGTCATTAGTAGCCTACAAAAATTGCTAACTGCCTGGTACTCAGCTTTCTATTGTTCCTCTAATCACTGTGGCATCAATGCAAATGTATTCGAAAATCTAATCAAACACTTCATGAGAACCCATAAGCTCATGAACATTTCTATAGGCTATGCAATTGTGTGAGAAAACAGAGTGCCGGCCGCTATTAAAAAGAGGAGGATCCCATCATCTTTCTATAGGCTCGGCCTACTTATTTATCAAATTTCCTAATATTAAGCACATTTCTTCTCTTTACAACAGGAGTATAGCCTAATGAACCACGGGAAAAGCGTCCTCCATTCGCTATTTCAGTCCATAGATTACATGTATTTTTTCCCCTGCCCCTATTCCGACAGGTGCATGACAATGGTCCATTCTAAATCAAAACAAATTTCACACATATATTATTTACTATCTGTAAAGACAAGATTAAATCAAGAATAGTCTCATGAGTGAGAATATTAGCCGATCACTTGTGAATTATATATTATCACCTGTGAATGATGCCCAGCTTGTGTGCAGTAAGGCAAGAAATGCATTTCAAATCATAGTCACGGTAATTGCATCTCATGTAGCCGAGACCATAGGCCTATATGTTTTGATAAGGTTTGTATCACAACTAAAGTGACCAAATAACTTCTTAACATTAAGCAAATTAATCAGCTTTCCAACGGGTTTAGAGCCTAATTGGCATACATACACAGCACGCGAGTTTCAAGTTTGGGGAAGATAATTTTCCCCATAAAAATGCACCTTTATAATAAAAGCATTACATGCATAATTGCATTTGCGGTCACTTTTGAGAATGGTGTTTTCCCGCCAATGGAACATTCGTGCTTATAGCCTACTGCCACGTGCTCATTGCTGCGCTTACAATGTGAAGAAATAGCCTAATAGTTTATCAACATTTTAAGCTAAACTTTCTGATCTGTTGTGTCAGCCTCATTGCTTTAAAATGTTGTTTTACTTTGGGATCTGTCCCATTTCACAACTGTCCCAGACTATGTTTGGAATATTTATTTCTAACACAGAATAGAATATGTCAACTTTTGCACTATGGGGGATAGTGGGTTGACATAGGCTAGTGATTTTGCTGTTTGTTAGTCCTACTCATCTTGTTGGCTGATTAAAAGTAAATGTCTACAGTTCTTTCAGTTGTTCGGAATTGGATAAGGACGTATGCAGTTGTGTCACAGATGTGTCTGTCTTCACTTGTAGCCTGTGAGAAAGACCTGATCATGTGACGGAGAGCCATTTGAGTGAGAGGTGCTTCGGAGCATGCAGCTGGGAGAAGGGAATATAATTATTATATTCAGCCCAAGGGCACAACGGCCACTGGCCGCAAATGGGGTGTATTTTTTTAGGGGGCATTACGGCCACACAAAGGGGATGCCGCCAGGAAACTCTAGGCATTGTCAAGTGCTTGTCAAATTGTGAATGAGAGACTGTATAAATACACAGGGGATAATGGGGAAGAAGGGTGACACCTGGAGGGGGGAGGAGACAATCACAAAGAGAGGTGAAACTGATCAGGGTGTGACGCTATCAAGTGCATGACAGCTTGTGAATGAGTGACTGATAAAGTGTGTACAGCCTGCGCGAAAAAAACAAAGCAGAGCTCACGCCTTCCGTGCAACTTTTTTCAAATCATCATTAGAGTCGCATCATGCAGCCTCAGAATGTATTAAAATCAAAACATATAGCCCGACATTTATATCACAACTAAAGTTACATAAATAACTCTAAATTAAGCATATAGGTGTACCTGTTTCTTTGTTAACTGCTCAACAGAGAATAGCCGCATGTGCGCGCTGTTCAATTGTATTGTTCATACTATAAAATAATGTCAAATAATGCCACGGAATTCTAAGAAAATCTTTTCTTCTAAATGTAGTGTAACCCACAGCCATATGGCATAGCCAGATCAAGGCCTAACATAAGGACAAAACAGAGTATGCTATTTTGTTCTTCTGAAATAGACTACGTGTTCTAAAATTAAAATAAAAATGTATTGTGATGGTGTAGGCTATATACATGGATTTATTAGACTTTTTAAAAATGTAGATGTTCCAAAGGTCTGCACCAGTGGCTTGTAGGCTATGCGTGGAAGACAGGAGATGCTAAATGTGTTTATGTTCATTAACGGTCAGTTACCATGAGACCGGCATTTATTTGCTTGACAATCACCGGCTGATGAAATTTCATGACCACCACAGCCCTAATAGAGAGAGGGCAAAAAGTGAGAGACAAAAGAAGACGTATGCAAAGCCACACTCTTCATAAGTCTTCCCTCTTCAAGGAAAATCCATCCTATAAAGCAACCTCTTTTGGTTACTCTACCACCAACTGAATTTTGCTCTGCCAGGAGTACCCCAGAAGTACCCCCTCATGTGCATTTTACCAGTAGGCCTACGGTCTCACGAGTCTTATCAAGTACCCCCAGAGGTCCCTCCAAGGATTCCCGGAAGTAACTACTAAAAAGATGAGGGAAAACCAGACAGCTGTGGCCCTCAGATCCCTATTATACCTGTGCCATTATCATAGCAGGGAATCCAATTCAATATTTTGTTATTTCGACATTCTCAGCCATACTTCCCATGGCTTTTCACTCCCCTACACCAGAGGGGCATTCTTTAATGGCTGTCAGTTGATCAGTTCTGTCACGGCCGTCGTCGGAAGGAGACCAAGGTGCAGCGTGGTGGGCGTCCATTTTATTTTATTATTGTAAATGTCGCCAACAAAACAAGAAACAACCGTGAAGCTTAACAGGGCTATAGTGCCACTAACAAAGATAACTACCCACAAAAACCAAAGGAAAAAAGGCTGCCTAAGTATGATTCCCAATCAGAGACAACGATAGACAGCTGTCCCTGATTGAGAACCATACCCGGCCAAAACATAGAAATACAAAACATAGAAAGAAAGAAACTAGAATGCCCACCCACAGTGAACAAAATGATTGCTGTATCTTCTCTGTAATGTGACCATGTATGGTGCGTTTATGGTCATAACAGGGTTTGAATGCACCTCACAGAGATGATGCGTAGTGATCTGTGACCTCCACCTCAACACTGTATATTTGAGCCCCTCTGTCACGTATACTCCCTTTCCAGCCTCTAGGTCATCAGGCTGCTGATTATTTCGCACACCAGCGCCTCATGACACTCACCTGGACTCCATCACCTCCTTGATTACCTTCCCTATATCTGTCACTCCCCTTGGTTCTTTCCTCAGGTGTTATTGACTCTGTTTTCATGTCGGTGCGTTGTTTGTTTTACGTGTTTCCTGTTTCATTTATTTATTTAAAAAAACTCATTCCCTGAACTTGCTTCCCGACTCAGTGCACACGTTACACCCTGTAGATATTGTACCTCTCTAACAGTGAGTATAAACATCTTACAGGTTATGGCAAGCTGACATTGTATGTCATCTCCACTCAAAATATATTGTCTTGAGTGCCATGGTGGAAATGAATGTGGCCTTGGACAAGAACTTGCATCAGAGTCCATGCTTCAGACAAATCTAAAAAAAAAGTTTACATATCCTAAAGTTTAATCCAACTGAGTTTGAGTCAACTTGAAAGCATAAAAACAGTAAGCAGGTGATTCTACTTGCTGTTTTTGGTGTGTGTGTGTGTGTCCATATGTCCCAGTCGGTCAACCCATCCCGCTAACACTCTAGCCAGGCCTCTGCTGTTGCTCTCTCCCCATAGTCCCATTAGTGCTAATTCAAAATGTATCCATCTCTCTCTCTCTCTGTCCTTCTCTTTGTCCCTCTATTCCTCCTGTGTTGAGGGCCACAACCAATGTGGCAAGTCACAATAGCATAAGCTTCTCACCCCACTGAGAAGTGCCTTTGTTAACTCCTGTTTTTCATATATATATATATATATTTTTTTTTTTCTTTGCTTTGGGGGTAGATTAGATTTAATATTGCAGATAGATTGTGGGTTCTATCAATGTAATTGTTTGCATACTTTTCAATCCCCCATATATGCAGTATATATATTTGTTCTAATTTAAAAATATATATATATTTTCCCTTATTATTTCCCATAACCTTACCTCCCCTCCCCTAATTGGAGTAAACTAATGGACAACAATACTTAAGCTTCTACTTCCAGCTTATACAGTTATTACTTTTCTTTTTTTTCTTTTCATCCCACCCTTCAGCTACCCTCAACCACTCCCATGTGTCTCTAAAAACCATCCAGTCTTGTCTTCTGCAAATATTTTCAACTGTGCTGTGACATTTCAAAAAAGTTCTGTACCTTTTAATTCTCATAGGTTCCACATATTCTAAATTAAAGATGAACACCTTTACTAAAAGTACTATTACAGTGCGTTCGGAAAGTATTCAGACCCCTTTACTTTTTCCACATTTTGTTACGTTACAGCCTAATTCTATAAATGATTCAATCGTTTTTTCCCCTCATCAATCTACACACAATACCCCATAATGACAAAGCAAAAAGAGATATGTACAAAAATGTGCAAATTTATTGAAACAAAAAAACTGAAATATCACATTTACATAGGTATTCAGACCCTTTACTCAGTACTTGGTTGAAGCACCTTTGGCAGCGATTACAGCCTTGAGTCTTCTTGAGTCTTCTTGTAGCGTGTGCCATCCTTTTCATCAAGGATCTCTCTGTATTTGGCTCCGTTCATCTTTTCCTCGATCCTGACTAGTCTCCCAGTCCCTGCCTCTTAAAAACATCCCCACAGCATGATGCTGCCACCACCATGCTTCACCATAGGGATGGTGCCAGGTTTCCTCCAGACGTAACGCTTGGCATTCAGGCCAATGCGTTCAATCTTGGTTTCATCAGACCAAAGAATCTTGTTTATCATGGTCTGAGAGTCCTTTAGGTGCCTTTTAGCAAACTCCAAGCAGGTTGTCATGTGCCTTTTACTGAGGAGTGGCTTCTGTCTGGCCACTCTACCATAAAGGCCTGATTAGTGGAGTGCTACAGAGATGGTTGTCCTTCTGGAAGTTTCTCCCATTTCCACAGAGGAACTCTGGAGCTCAGTCAGAATGACCATTGGGTTCTTGGTCACCTCCCAATGCCCTTTTTTTAATTTACATTTTTTTTATTTAACCTTTATTTATTTTCTTCCCCAATTGCTCAGTTTGGGAGGACAGCCAGCTCAAGGAATAGTCTTGGTGGTTCCAAACTTCTTCAATTTAAGAATGATGGAGGCCACTGTGTTCTTGGGGACCAGACATTTTTTGGTACCCTTCCCCAGATCTGTGCCTCAACACAATCCTGTCTCGAATTCCTTCGACCTCATGGCTTGGTTTTTACTCTGACTTGCACTGTCAACTGTGGGACCTTATATAGACAGGTGTGTGCCTTTCCAAATCATGTCCAATCAATTGAATTTACCACAGGTGGACTCCAATCAAGTTGTAGATACATCTCAAGGATGATCAATGGAAACAGGATAAACCATTAGCTCAATGTTGAGTCTCATAGCAAAGGGTCTGAATATCTATGTAAGTAAGCTATTTCTGTTTTTTATTTTCAATAAATTAGCAAACATTTCTATAAACCTGTTTTTATATTGTCATTGTGTGTAGATTGATGAGGAAAAATCAATATTTAATACATTTTTGAATAAGGCTGTAACGTAACAAAATGTAGAACAATTCAAGGGGTCTGAATACTTTCCCGAATGCACTGTATATTATTGATCGACTGACCATGGCTTTTCAAGTCACCCAGCACTACAAAAAAAGAAACGTACACAAGTTTTTCCCAACTGTCAATCTTTTTTCACTTCATCTTTCATTGTCTCACTCTCTCTTTGAATACTGTTTGAATACATTCAGTAATCACTGATCTGTATATGACAGGACAAGAGAAAGCAAGGTTCCAGCCTATTGCTTTCATCAATCCTACCCAATCAGGAAGCTTCAGGGAAGGGAGGATAGATTTTTTTTCATTATGATTTTTTAAATTACTCAAAGACATTTCCATCATGAGAGGTGCGTGCGTGTACTGGAGTACTACTCCCTGTTTGTATTACATGGATCAAGCTGCCTCGAAAGTGCTACTATATACTGTACTAAACAAATATAATGTATTTGTGCTAGAGGGAGTTAGACACTCACCTTTGCACCACAGAATCATAGGATTCATTCTATCCTAAAGTATATGAAGATATTTCCAAGATTTGGTTTGATTCAAAATGTAATTAAAGCTCCAGGACCATTCATTAAAAGTCAATGACTAGTATCCATTTCAATATGTACTGGGTTGTCTGAGACTTTATGCACCAGTATATAATTAAATCTTTACTGTCAGGCTATCCAATTTGTTTCATAGCCTAAATGTGCCGGGCAAATCATGCATGTCAAATACAAGAGGTGAAAGTACATGGTGGTGTGTGTGTGTGTGTGTGTGTGCGTGTCAGAGCGAAAATATCCAAGTCTTCTTATGATTTACGATCCACATAGTCCTCTTGATTTTCTCACACTTTAAATTTACATTTTACATTTACATTTAAGTCATTTAGCAGACGCTCTTATCCAGAGCGACTTACAAATTGGTGCATTCACCTTATGACATCCAGTGGAACAGCCACTTTACAATAGTGCATCTAAATCTTTTAAGGGGGGGGGGGGGGGCAGAAGGATTGCTTTATCCTATCCTAGGTATTCCTTGAAGAGGTGGGGTTTCAGGTGTCTCCGGAAGGTGGTGATTGACTCCACTGTCCTGGCGTCGTGAGGGAGTTTGTTCCACCATTGGGGTGCCAGAGCAGCGAACAGTTTTGACTGGGCTGAGCGGGAACTGTACTTCCTCAGTGGTAGGGAGGCGAGCAGGCCAGAGGTGGATGAACGCAGTGCCCTTGTTTGGGTGTAGGGCCTGATCAGAGCCTGAAGGTACTGAGGTGCCGTTCCCCTCACAGCTCCGTAGGCAAGCACCATGGTCTTGCAGCGGATGCGAGCTTCAACTGGAAGCCAGTGGAGAGAGCGGAGGAGCGGGGTGACGTGAGAGAACTTGGGAAGGTTGAACACCAGACGGGCTGCGGCGTTCTGGATGAGTTGTAGGGGTTTAATGGCACAGGCAGGGAGCCCAGCCAACAGCGAGTTGCAGTAATCCAGACGGGAGATGACAAGTGCCTGGATTAGGACCTGCGCCGCTTCCTGTGTGAGGCAGGGTCGTACTCTGCGGATGTTGTAGAGCATGAACCTACAGGAACGGGCCACCGCCTTGATGTTAGTTGAGAACGACAGGGTGTTGTCCAGGATCACGCCAAGGTTCTTAGCGCTCTGGGAGGAGGACACAATGGAGTTGTCAACCGTGATGGCGAGATCATGGAACGGGCAGTCCTTCCCCGGGAGGAAGAGCAGCTCCGTCTTGCCGAGGTTCAGCTTGAGGTGGTGATCCGTCATCCACACTGATATGTCTGCCAGACATGCAGAGATGCGATTCGCCACCTGGTCATCAGAAGGGGGAAAGGAGAAGATTAATTGTGTGTCGTCTGCATAGCAATGATAGGAGAGACCATGTGAGGTTATGACAGAGCCAAGTGACTTGGTGTATAGCGAGAATAGGAGAGGGCCTAGAACAGAGCCCTGGGGGACACCAGTGGTGAGAGCGCGTGGTGAGGAGATTCTCGCCACGCCACCTGGTAGGAGCGACCTGTCAGGTAGGACGCAATCCACGCGTGGGCCGCGCCGGAGATGCCCAACTCGGAGAGGGTGGAGAGGAGGATCTGATGGTTCACAGTATCGAAGGCAGCCGATAGGTCTAGAACACAGGTGTCAAACTCATTCCACGGAGGGCCGAGTGTCTGCGGGTTTTCGCTCCACCCTTGTACTTGATTGATGAATTAACATCACTAATTAGTTAGGAACTCCCCACACCTGGTTGTCTAGGGCTTTATTGAAAGGAAAGACCAAAAACCTGCAGACACAAGGCCCTCCGTGGAATGAGTTTGACACCCCTGGTCTAGAAGGATGAGAGCAGAGGAGAGAGAGTTAGCTTTAGCAGTGCGGCGCGCCTCCGTGATACAGAGAAGAGCAGTCTCAGTTGAGTGACTAGTCTTGAAACCTGACTGATTTGGATCAAGAAGGTCATTCTGAGAGAGATAGCAGGAGAGCTGGCCAAGGACGGCACGTTCAAGAGTTTTGGAGAGAAAAGAAAGAACGGGATACTGGTCTGTAGTTGTTGACATCGGAGGGATCGAGTGTAGGTTTTTTCAGAAGGGGTGCAACTCTCGCTCTCTTGAAGACGGAAGGGACGTAGCCAGCGGTCAAGGATGAGTTGATGAGCGAGGTGAGGTAAGGGAAAAGGTCTCCGGAAATGGTCTGGAGAAGAGAGGAGGGGATAGGGTCAAGCGGGCAGGTTGTTGGGCGGCCGGCCGTCACAAGACGCGAGATTTCATCTGGAGAGAGAGGGGAGAAAGAGGTCAGAGCACAGGGTAGGGCAGTGTGAGCAGAACCATCGGTGTCGTTTGACTTAGCAAACGAGGATCGGATGTCGTCGACCTTCTTTTCGAAATGGTTGACGAAGTCGTCTGCAGAGAGGGAGGAGGGGGGGGGGGGGGGAGGAGGATTCAGGAGGGAGGAGAAGGTGGCAAAGAGCTTCCTAGGGTTAGAGGCAGATGCTTGGAATTTAGAGTGGTAGAAAGTGGCTTTAGCAGCAGAGACAGAAGAGGAAAATGTAGAGAGGAGGGAGTGAAAGGATGCCAGGTCCGCAGGGAGGCGAGTTTTCCTCCATTTCCGCTCGGCTGCCCGGAGCCCTGTTCTGTGAGCTCGCAATGAGTCGTCGAGCCACGGAGCGGGAGGGGAGGACCGAGCCGGCCTGGAGGATAGGGGACATAGAGAGTCAAAGGATGCAGAAAGGGAGGAGAGGAGGGTTGAGGAGGCAGAATCAGGAGATAGGTTGGAGAAGGTTTGAGCAGAGGGGAGAGATGATAGGATGGAAGAGGAGAGAGTAGCGGGGGAGAGAGAGCGAAGGTTGGGACGGCGCGATACCATCCGAGTAGGGGCAGTGTGGGAAGTGTTGGATGAGAGCGAGAGGGAAAAGGATACAAGGTAGTGGTCGGAGACTTGGAGGGGAGTTGCAATGAGGTTAGTGGAAGAACAGCATCTAGTAAAGATGAGGTCAAGCGTATTGCCTGCCTTGTGAGTAGGGGGGGAAGGTGAGAGGGTGAGGTCAAAAGAGGAGAGGAGTGGAAAGAAGGAGGCAGAGAGGAATGAGTCAAAGGTAGACATGGGGAGGTTAAAGTCACCCAGAACTGTGAGAGGTGAGCCGTCCTCAGGAAAGGAGCTTATCAAGGCATCAAGCTCATTGATGAACTCTCCAAGGGAACCTGGAGGGCGATAAATGATAAGGATGTTAAGCTTGAAAGGGCTGGTAACTGTGACAGCATGGAATTCAAAGGAGGCGATAGACAGATGGGTAAGGGGAGAAAGAGAGAATGACCACTTGGGAGAGATGAGGATCCCGGTGCCACCACCCCGTTGACCAGAAGCTCTCGGGGTGTGCGAGAACACGTGGGCAGACGAAGAGAGAGCAGTAGGAGTAGCAGTGTTATCTGTGGTGAGCCATGTTTCCGTCAGTGCCAAGAAGTCGAGGGACTGGAGGGACGCATAGGCCGAGATGAGCTCTGCCTTGTTGGCCGCAGATCGGCAGTTCCAGAGGCTACCGGAGACCTGGAACTCCACGTGGGTCGTGCGGGCTGGGACCACCAGGTTAGGGTGGGCGCGGCCACGCAGTGTGAAGCGTTTGTATGGTCTGTGCAGAGAGGAGAGAACAGGGATAGACAGACACATAGTTGACAGGCTACAGAAGAGGCTACGCTAATGCAAAGGAGATTAGAATGACAAGTGGACTACACGTCTCGAATGTTCAGAAAGTTAAGCTTACGTTGCAAAAAAATATAAAATAAAAGATCTTATTGACTAAAATGATATAGTACTGCTGGCTGGTGAAGTAGCCTGGCTAGCAGTGGCTGCGTTGTTGAAAGTGAAGCTGGCTAGGTAACCTCGACAATTTCTCTAAATTTCTCTAAACTACACAATTATCATGGATACAAGGACAGCAAAGACAACTAGCTAACACTACGCTAATCAAGTCGTTCCGTTGTAATGTAAGTTTCTACAGTGCTGCTATTCGGTAGAAGTTGGCTAGCTAGCAGTGTTAGCTAGCAGTGTTGGCTAGGTAGGAGGACGGCAGCGCGGCAGGCGAAAATAGCTGGCTAGCTAACCGATAATTACTCAAAGCTACACAATTATCTTAGATACAAGGATAGCAAAGAAAACTATGTAGCTAGCTAACACTACACAAATCAAGTCGTTCCGTTGTAATGTAATCGTTTCTACAGTGCTGCTAATCGGTGGCTAGCTGGCTAGCTAGCAGGGTTGACTACGTTACGTTACGTTAGGACGAGAATACCTGGCTAGCGAACCTCGATAACTACACAATTATCTTTGATACAAAGACGGCTATGTAGCCAGCTAAGTAGCTAGCTAAGATCAAACAAATCAAAGATAGCAAAGACAACTGTGTAGCCAGCTAACACTACACTAATCAAGTCGTTCCGTTGTAATGCACTCGTTTCTACAATGCTGCTATTCGGTGGCTAGCTGGCTAGCTAGCAGTGTTGGCTACGTTGCGTTACGTTAGGACGAAAATAGCTGGCTAGCGAACCTCAATAACTACACAATTATGTTTGATACAAAGATGGCTATGTAGCTAGCTAAGATCAAACAAATCAAACCGTTGTACTGTAATGAAAATGAAAATCAAACCGTTGTACTATAATGAAATGTAATGAAAAGTTATACTACTATTCGGTAGACGGTGGACATTTGCTAGCTGGCTAGCTGCTGGGCAGATAGCAGTGTGGACTACGATAGACGACGAAATACGATAATTACGCAATTATCTTTGATACACAGACGGCTATGTAGCTAGCTAAGAAGAAATTGCTAAGGTTAGACAAATCAAACCGTTGTACTATAATGAAATGTAATGAAAAGTTATACTACCTGCGGAGCGAATGCAAATGCGACCGCTCGCTCCAAACTGGATGTCATGTTTTTTATGGTTGCCATGTTGCCATGTATTATATGGCTGCGTAAATAGGACTCATGGTACGTTTTTTATTCATACAGTACATACTTTCCTAACCCAAACAATCTACAAGAGCAGAGTATTTTTTTATCTACCAGTTGGTGCTGAAATGGAGACAAATATGCATAGATGGCTTTTTCATTGATACCTATATTCTAAACCTGATCTCTTGACGTATTCGATTGAGTCTGTCGACAAATTTCTAATTAAAAGGTACACCATATTTCAAGGGAGGCCTTAAGATAAATGTACTGAAAACCGCATTGAATGAAAACTCCACAAGAAAATCTGTTGGCCAGCAAGTAGGAGAGTTTTCAGCAGTTGAATGAAATTTATTCAGAGCACGCAAGGTAGCCACACCTGCAAAGCCCGTTACGCACCTTCATAAGGTAAGTCTGAATACTAACAACTGAAAAGTGCGTAGGAAAGTCGAAATTTCCTCAATTGGAATCAGTCCCAAAATGAACAGCAGGTGAATTGCACGCTATTCTCATGCTTAAAAGATCAAGGTTAGAATATGCATAGAGAGAAAAGTGCATAAAAAGGAAATTACGTTCCTTTTTCACGTGCTTAACTCAGGTTGGAATCGGGGCCCATGTGAATAGGGACTTAACACATAGTGTTTTTGCATTAGTGTTTATCCACCTATTTACCCACAGTGCTGAGGGTTTACAGTGCCTTGCAAAAGTATTCATACCCGTTGCATTTCTTCCCATTTATTGTGTTACAACATGGGATTAAAATTGACTTAATTTAAAATACTCTGTATTGTCAAAGTGGAAGAATTATATTATATATATATATATATATTTTTTTTTTTTAAGATTCATATAAATTAAATATCTAAAATATCTAGATATTCAGCTACCTGAGTCAATACATGTAAGTCTCTAAAAGCTTTATACACTGGGATTGTGCAATATTAGCTCATTATTCTTTTCATAATTCTTCAAACTCTGTCAAGATGTTGGGGATCATGGCTAGACAGCAATATTAAAGTCTTGCCATAGATTTTCAAGCAGAGTTAAGTCAAAACAGAAACATTCACTGTCTTCTTTGTAAGCAACTCCAGTGTATATTTGGCCTTGTGTTATTGTCCTGCTGAAAGGTGAATTCCTCTCCCAGTGTCTGTTGGAAAGCAGACTGAAGCAGGTTTTCCTCTAAGATTTTGCCTGTGCTTAGCTCCAGCCCGTTTCTTTATTTCTTTTTATCCTGAAAAACTTCCCAGTGTTTGCCGATGTCAAGCAAACCAATCATGTGAAACGTGGGAGTGGGCGGATTTCCTTGTCCTTCTCGCAAGCCGTGATTTTGGGCAGCTCCATGGTAGGAAATGTGACTGTTCCTGGTGCAAAAACAATGTCTTATCCTGGAGCTTGAGTAAATTACATTACTAAGCTGCTCCTGAATGTTCTACGCCAGGTCATGGAAACCGATTCTATCGTAGTCCTTGTGGGTTTTAATGACATTATGAAGAGCTGATTGATTCTCTGCTAGACACTAATAAAAGACCCATCATATCTGGCCCTGTGCCCTCTCTGAATTATGGCATTGAACACTTTAGTAGGATTCTGGCTACGTGATTATTTCAGCTCAATGGGTGTAATTTTTGTTGACAATTTCGATACCTTTTGGAAAGAAAATATGTTTTATAAGGAGGTTGGGATCCACCTGAATAATTTGGGTTCTTGGATCCTTTCACCGCATTGTAAGACTGTATTGAGACAATGACTTATCAATGACCCAAGCCCAGTTAATCCATACCATTGTGTCGCTATGTGGTCATAATGCTTCAGCAATTGTACATTATACCAGGGGCGTTGGTAAACACAATTTAAGTAACCTAATGTATGTCCCTCTAACTGCCCTGAATGCCTCTGCTGATCCTACGGCTATTGTTTGCTGTAAACATGTGCCTATGAACCAGAGTTATACGGTTTGCACTGAGGTGGTGTGCTCTAGTAGGAAGTCCACTGTGTGCAGTTCACCCTGCACTGACATAAATAACATGAGAATGTCTACTTCTGCTAATCTTCCCAGTAAATCAATGAAAACAATCAAGCATCACAGAAAAATTCTAAAAATAGCACACGTTAACATATGTAGTTTAAGAAACAAGGTTAATTAAATTAATAACTTGCTAGCATCAGATGACATTCATATTCTGACTATCTCTGAAACCTACTTAGATAATACATTTGATGTGTTAGCAATACATGGTTATTGTATCTACAGAAAAGACAGAAATGCCATTGGTGGAGGTGTTGTTGTTAACATTCAGGACCACATTCCTGTAAAGCAGGGGTGTCAAAGTCAAATGGACGGAGGGCCAAATAAAAAATTTAGCTACAAGCCGAGGGCCGGACTGTTCGAATGTTCATTGAAAATTTTTTAAATGACGCATATAGTCTAGTGAACCTAATTGAACCTACTGAAAACCTAACAAATATATTCCAATATGATCAGATAAATAAAGCAATATTTTCTTATGGCTCTGTCAGTAATCTTTAATTTTCAACAGACACAAAAGACAAATTTCCTTTATATAAAAATCCCCATAACATGAACATTAAATGAAAGAAACCGGTATTCAAGGCACCATCAGTAGCCTATATTTTCTATTTTAGCAAAAGTGGGCTAAATTTACTTCAAAGAAAAAAACAATAATAGCAATTTTCTATCATCCACTCAACTGAAATATTTTTAAAATATAATTGGATTGAAATACAATAAAATAAAGTGCAAAAATCTATTAATCAAAAACAACACTTTGTTTAAGGAGAAGTAACATGCAGTGAAAACAAATATTAAACTTTAACTTTTAAACTTGAACTGAGTAAAAACTCTAAATATGTGATTGCACAGTAATGTTCACTTGTTTGAGGTTGAGGGTGATACTTGGTGGTGTCCCATCTTTTCCACAAGTTCATCAATGTTCGGGGTAAGGCTCTGAGCTGAGGAAATCCTCAGAATTGAGTGGAGGTGTTCAGCAGTAAGTCGACTTCTGTGTGATGTTTTGTTCAGGTTCATCAAAGAAAACAGTTGTTCACACAGGTATGTGCTGCCAAACATAGACAACGTTTGAGCAGCCTGGATGCGCAGCTGGGGCATTGTGTCGGGGAGGAAACGGGCGAACTCCGCAGCACCCACTGCCGCATATTTTGCCCTCAGTGCATCATTGCATTGGAGGTCAATCAACTCCATTTGGAGGTTTGGTGGTGAGCTTTCCACGTCAACAGCAAATGGGTTACCGAGCAGTTCCAACCTGCTTTTTTGTGCTTCAAAGTCAGCAAATCGGCGTCGAAAGTCAGCGGCAAGCATACCTATTTTATCAGCCAACTGTGCGCTCGGGAACGCACTGGTAGAGAGCTTCTCTTTCATGGTCTGGCAGCTGGGAAAGTGGCTCAAATTTTCTTTCCGCATCTGCGTCTCCCACAGAGTCAGTTTGGTTTTAAATGCCTTCACTGTACTGTACATATCAGAGATGACATGATCCCGACCCTGCAGCTGCAAGTTCATTGCATTCAGATGACTCGTAATGTCACACAGAAAAGCCATTTCACACAGAAACATTTCGTCTCGGAGTTGTGTTGTGTCTTTCCCTTTGCTGTCCAAGAACAGACAAATCTCCTCACGAAGCTCGAAACATCTTTGAAGCACCTTTCCCTGGCTTAGCCATCGCACCTCTGTGTGATAAGGCAAATCACTATGCTCCGTTTCTAACTCCGTCAGAAATGCCTTGAACTGGCGGTGATTCAAACCTTTGGCTCTGATAAAGTTAACTGTGCGCGTGATGATGCTCATTACATGCTCCATTTTCAAGGCTTTACCGCACAACGCTTCCTGGTGTATGATACAATGATAAGCTGTCAGCTCACCTGTCGCGTTTTCCTCTTGCATCTTTTCCCGTATCTTCGCCACCAGTCCGCTCCTGTGTCCACACATCGCAGGTGCTCCGTCGGTTGTCAAACCCACGAGTTTTTCCCAAGGCAGCTCCATCTCATTTACACATCTTGACACCTCTTCATACAAATCATGCCCCGTAGTTGTGCCATGCATAGGACGTAAAGCCAAAAACTCCTCTGTCACGCTTAGGCTGGAGTCCACTCCGCGGATGAAAATTGACAACTGGGCAATGTCAGAAATGTCGGTGCTCTCATCCACAGCCAAGGAATATGCAATGAAATCTTTTCCCTTTTTCACAAGCTGCTCTTTTAGATTGATGGACAACTGGTCTACTCTCTCGGCAATGGTGTTTCTGCTCAGACTCACATTTAAAAAGAGTTGCCTTTTTTCTGGGCAAACTTCGTCACAAACTTTAATCATGCAGTTTTTGATGAAATCCCCCTCCGTAAATGGCCGGGCTGATTTAGCGATCTCTTCTGCCAAAATAAAACTGGCCTTGACAGCAGCCTGGCCTTGTGATTTGGCTTTTTTGAACAGAGCCTGTCGAGATTTGAGGCCTCGTTTTAATTCCTCTGCCTTTTGTAGCCTTTGTTCCATGTCCATATTCTTGTTTTTGTCCGCGTGTTTCGTTTCATAATGTCGTCTCAGATTATACTCTTTCAGTACCGCCACACTTTCTCCACACAGAAGACACACAGGTTTTCCAGCTACCTCCGTGAACATATACTCCGACTCCCACCTTGTTTGAAACCCCCGGTTCTCAGTGTCCACCTTCCGTTTTGCCATTTTTTATGGGTATCTGAAAGTTAATTTTACTGTGATGCTGACGACTGCTGTGCCAATAAATATTGAAATGAAGCAGCCTACTGCTCGGTGCGTCACCGTTGCATTGTGGGAAATGTAGTATTGGTGCGTGTAAAAGATCTGCGGGCTGCCGGCTTGCTGCGGTCTGCGGGCCGGTTCTAATAATAAATCAAGATCATCCCAGGGGCCGTAAAAAACCTTCTCGCGGGCCGGATGTGGCCCGCGGGCCTTGACTCTGACATATGTGCTGTAAAGCTTAGAGAGGATTTCATGTTAAATACTGTTGAGGTAATATGCCTCACCTAAAGCCCATTCTTGTGGGAAGCTGCTAAAGACCACCAAGTGCTAACAGTCAGTATCTGGATAATATGTGTGAAATGTTTGATAATGTATGTGATATCAACAGAGAGGAATATTTTCTGCAGTGGTGTAATGTACTTAAGTAAAAATACTTGAAAGTACTACTTAAGTCATTTTTGGGGTATCTGTACTTTAATATTTTTGACAACTTTTATTTTTACTTCACTACATTCCTAAAGAAAATGGTGTACTTTTTACTCCATACAGTTTCCCTGACAAAAGTACTTGTTACATTTTGAATGCTTAGCAGAACAGGACAATTGTCTAATTCACACACTTATCAAGAGAAACCCCTACAGCCTCTGATCTGGCGGACTCACTAAACACATGCTTTCGTTTGTAAATGATGTCTGAGTGTTGGAGTGTGACCCTGGCTATACGTGAATTTAAAAAACAAGAAAATGGTGCCGTATGGTTTGCTTAAGGAATTGGAAATTATTATACTTTTACATTTGATAGTTAAGTATATTTTAGCAATTACACTTACTTTTGATACTTAAGTATATTTTAAACCTACTACTTTTAGACTTTTACTCAAGTAGTATTGTAATGGGTGACTTTCACTTTTACTTGAGTCATTTTCTACTAAGGTATCTTTACTTTTATGACAATTGGGTACTTTTTCCACCACTGATTTTCTGGGTGATTTAAATATTGACTGGCTTTCATCAAGCTGCCCACTCCAGAAAAAGTTGAAAACTGTAACCAGTGTCTGCAACCTGGCTCAGGTTATTTACCAGGGTAGTTACAAACAGCACAGGAATGAAATCATCAACATGTATTGATCACACCTAATGCTGCAGAAATTTGCTTGAAAGCAGTCTTCAGATCCATTGGATGTAGTGATCACAATATAGTAACCATATCTAGGAAAGCCAAAGTTCTAAAGGCTGGGCCTAATATAGTGTATAAGAGGTCATACAATAGGTTTTGTGGTGATTCCTGTGTTGTTGATGTAAAGAATATTTGTTGGTGTGTAATGAGAAGCAGCCAGACGCTGCACTTGACACATTTATGAAATTGCTTCTTCCAGTTACGAAGACAGTAAAAACGGTTAAATCCCTGTTGATTGATGATGAATTGAAACATTTTTAAAAATCTGTCAGTACAACCGATTGGCAAACATACTGCAAATTGAGAAATCATGAGACTAAACTGAATCAAGAGAAGAAATTATACTACGAAACAAAGATAAATGATATAAAGAATGATGTAAAATGCTCTGGAGCACCTTAAATGACATTTTGGACTAAAAGGCAAACTCAGCTCTATCATTCATTGAATCAGATGTCTCATTAAATCACAAAACTCAATTATATTGCCAATTACTTTAGCAAACTTAGGCATGACATGCTAGCAACAAATGCTGACACTACACATTCAAGTATAACTGATCAAATTATGAAAGACAAGTATTGCAATTTTGAATTCCGTAAAGTGAGTGTGGAAGAGGTGAAAAAATGATTGTTGTCTATCAACAATGACAAGCCACCGGGGTCTAACAACTTGAAAATTACTGAGGATAATTGCAGATGATATTGCCACTCCTATTTGCCATATCTTCAATATAAGCCTATTAGAAATATTGTGCCCTCAGACGGGAGGGAAGCAAAAGTCATTCCGCTACCTAAGAATAGTAAAGCCCCCTTTACTGGCTCAAATAGACGACCAATCAGCCTGTTACCAACTCTGAGTAAACTTTTGGGAAAAATTGTGTTTGACCAAAAACAATGCTATTTTACAGTAAACAAATTGACAGACTTTGAGCATTCTTATAGGGAAGGACATTCAACAAGCACAGCACTTACACAAATGACTGATGATTGGCAGAGAGAAATTGATGATAAAAAGATTGTGGGGGCTGTTTTGTTATACTTCAGTGCAGCTTTTGACATTATCGATCATAGTCTGCTGCTGGAAAAACATATGTGTTATGGCTTTACACCCCCTGCTATATTGTGGATAACGAGTTACCTGTCTAACAGGACACAGAGGATGTTCTTTAATGGAAGCCTCTCCAACATAATAGAATCAGGAATCAGGAATTCTCCAGGGCAGCGGTCTAGGCCCCTTATATTTTTCAATATTTACTAACGACATGGCTGGCTTTACATTTGAGTAAAGCCAGTGTGTCTATGTATGCGGATGACTCAACACTATACAAGTCAGCTACTACAGCAACTGAAATGACTGTGAGACTTAACAAAGAGCTGCAGTTAGTTTCAGAATGGGTGGCAAGGTTAAAGTTAGTCCTAAATATTTCAAAAACGAAAAGCATTGTATTTAGGACAAATCATTCACTAAACCCTAAACCTCAACTAAATCTTGTAATAAGTAATGTGGAAATTGAGCAAGTTGAGGTGACTACACTGCTTGGAGTAATCCTGGATTGTAAACTGTCATGGTCAGTACAACAGTAGCTAAGATGGGGAGAAGACTGTCTATAATATAGAGCTGCTCTGCCTTCTTAACAATACTATCAACAAGGCAGGTCCTACAGGCCCTAGTTTTGTCCCACCTGGACTACTGTTCAGTCGTGTGGTCAGGTGCCACAAAGAGGGACTAAGTAGAATTACAAATGGCTCAGAACATGGCAACACGGCTGTCCCTTAAATGTTCACGGAGAGCTAACATTAATTATATGCATGTCAATCTCTCATGGCTCAAAGTGGAGGAGAGATTGACTTCATCACTACTTGTTTTTGTAAGAAGTGTTGACATTTTAAATTAAATTATTAGCACACATGTTTAAATTATTAGCACACAGCTCGGACACCCATGCATACCCCGCAAGACACGCCACCAGAGGTCTCTTTACAATCCCTAAGTCCAGAGAAGCTCAGTACTACATAGAGAAATGACTACATGGAACTCTATTCCACATCAGGTAACTGATGCAAGCAGTAGAAACAGATTTAAAATTAAAATACACCTTATGGAACAGCGTGGACTGTGAAGAGACACACACACATAGACTGTGGTATTGTGAATTTTGGATCCCCATTTTATTTTACCTTTATTTAACTCAGCAAGTCAGTTAAGAACAAATTCTTATTTTCAATGACAGCCTAGAAACAATGGGTTAACTGCCTTGTTCACAGGAAGAACAACAAATGTTTACCTTGTCAGCTCAGGGATTTGATCTTGCAACCTTTCAGTTACTAGTCCAATGCGCTAACTGCTGGGCTACCTGCCACCCCTTGGCAGCAGCTAATAGGGATCCCTAATAAAATACAAATACAAAATACTATGATGCAGTCACCACCATGCTTGAAAATAAGAAGGTAGTTACTCAGTGATGTGCTGTGTTGGATTTGCCCCAAACATAAGGCTTTGCATTTTAACCAAAAAGTGTATTCCTTTGTTGTTGCATACAATATGCATGTTTTGGAATATTTTTATGTCTGGGTGGTTTAAAACATAAACCACAACATAATTATTAACTTGACCATGCTTAAAGATGTCGATTTGAAATTGTTACCAATCTACGAATCACTGCCCTTCTTTATGAGGCTTTCAAAAAGTTCCCTGGTCTTTGTAGTTTAATCTGTGCTTGAAATTCAATACTTGACTGAGAGACCTTACATATGTCGTATATATGGGGGAGAGAGGAAAGGGTAGTCGTTAAAAAATAATTTAACACAGAGTGAGTCCATGTAACTTATTATGTGATTTGTTAAACCAATTTTTACTCCAGAACTAATTTAGGCTTGCTGAATACTTATGCAACGACTATATTTTAGTTTTTAATCTAATTTGTATGAATCTTTTAAAAATGTTAGAATTTTTCTTCCACTTTGATACAGTATTACAGACTATTTTAAGTAGATTGTTGCCAAAAAAATTGCGATTCAAACCATTTGAATCCCACTTTGTAACACAATAAAATGTGAAGAAATCCAAGGGGTATGAATAGTTTTGCAAGCCACAGTATACCTTTTTTTTACCACTACATCTTTGACTATGATACAATTCCCAAGCAAGGGCTACTATCACTCTCCTTATACAATATAGAACTACTATTGCCCTTTTGACCGTAAACATTAATCACTACCAACATTGTCCAGTCCAGTAACAAGACAGAATCTGTGAGAGAAGTGTTGAGTGCACAAGATCCAAACACTTCATCAAGGTTGAGTTGCCACAGCAGTTGTTGCAGGTATTGTGTTCTCTCCGATAACATACTGTAGGATTAACTTTAATGTGCCCAAGGGGGAAATTGTCTTAAACACATAGTACTGCTGTATACAAAATAGACACTGTACACATTCAACATAATACATACATTGCACGTTAACCTTACGCATTGTGGACTTCTCATACAGCCACATACATACATAATACATTGCCCATTCCCTTATTCTGTCAGTGGCGTACAAACACAGCTCAGCTTTCCTTATTGCTGTTTATGTATTTGATGGAAATGGGAATGAACTAGTGCTTATACCCGTTCAGCTTACACGTAAGGACCATATAGCGCCTGCCTGAGGGGAGGAGCTAAATATTAGAGTGAAGTACATGAAGTATATGAGAGGGGTCAACCTGTTTGAAACCAGTCATTAGTCATGGCACCTACATGAATGTTGCAGTATAATTCGTAACAAGCTTCATAACACAATTGTGTTATGACTATTTCATAAAGGTGGTATAAATGCCTTACCCCCAATAGTAAAGTGGTGCCTAATTTCCTAGTATACCGTATACTGTATCAACTTCTATCCCAGATTATCTTCTAAATGCGTAAGTGGGCTACTAGACTTCGCTTTTTGATCCATTATTAGGTAATGCAATTTTAGGAGTCATGTTTTACTTTCAACAATCAGCAATCCAGAGCAATGGCAGTTATGCCTTTCCCAAAGAAAGGTTCAGGAAAAACTGTTCTTACTCCATTATGGCATCAATACAATAGAGTACAATGAGTTTGTTTTAACCGTTGATCGATATGACTGATTTCTCAATGACCATCCATCTCCAGTAGCCACTGATCTCCAGTCAGTTACTACGGGGGGGTTGGCTTGAGATACACGGCCCATTGAGCGCCGTACTGCTGACTGGATAACAGTGGGGTTATTTGATGACCCCATATGGTGTGTTTTGCGTCAGACACAGCAGATCGTTGACAGAAATGACCGTTCTCCGCTCACGATTGGCTACACTATATACCGGGGTTCGCTCCCAGGCTGTGTCACAGCCGGCCGTGACCGGGAGACCCATGAGGCGGCGCACAAGTGGCCCTGTGTCGTCTCAGTCAGTGGAGGGTTTGGCTGGCCGGGATTTCCTTGTCCCATCGCGCTCTAGCGACTCCTTGTGGCGGGCCGGGCTCCTTCAAGCTGACTCGGTCGCCAGCTGGACAGTGTTTCCTCCGACACATTGGTGCGGCTGGCTTCCGGGTTAAGTGAGCAGTGTGTCAAGAAGCAGTGTGGCTTGGCAGGATTGTGTTTCGGAGGACGCATGGCTCTCGACCTTCACCTCCCCTGAGTCCTTAGCGGAGTTGTAGCGATGGGACAAGACCGTAACTACCAATTGGATATCATGAAATTGGGGAGAGAAAGGGGTAAAAGTAAAAAAAGTGTTATAATAATAATATATGAAATGGCCGTTCACACATCGAGAAGTGATTCCATCAACATAGCAGATCAGTGACATATATGATAGTTCACCAGTGGTGTGTATTCATGGATGCCAAGGGAAGCCAAGCGTCCCCCAAAAATTGGCCAAGAAAAAACCCCATAAAATAATGTATCTTTCGTCTCTCTGTGTTTCAAAATGTTCATTAAATTCGCAAGAGGCTGAATGTATCTCACCGGAGAAAGGATCAGAGCGAGCGAAACAGTGCCCCTCTGTCTCTGTATGTGTAGGCCATCTGATGCTGTCTGGTTCAAAAGAGTATGACATTGTTGCCGTCCGTAGTATCGAACGCAAGGAAAGCCAGCAAGCATTTAGAATCCCTTGATAAAAAAAGTATAATAATAGCCAATCAACGTTGAGCTAAACTGAGTGAGCTCAACTGTGAATGGTCCTGGCGCACAAAAAAAAAGTGTCAAGGGAAGCCAGTTTGCATTTGGTTTCATTCCAATCACATCGCATGGAAAGCATTCGAGCATATGATTTAAGATGGCGCCGGAGAAGAAGGCTGATGTTTTACGTGTCCCCAACCAATTGTGTTTTATGTTCGTTTCTTTGCGTTGTTTGTAACTTATTTTGTAACTTATTTTCTACATAATGTTGCCGCTCCGTCTCTTATAACCGAAAATAACTTCTGGACATCAGGACTGAGATTACTCACCACGGACTGGCAGAATCCTTTTTTTCCTTTAACGAGTCTGACAAGCCCGACGTGAATGGTATACTTCTCTCCCGGGAACAGGCCCAGATCCCTGTGATTTGCGTGAAGAGAAGGCGGAGAAAAAGGGGCCAAAGGGCGGACTGCCTTCTGAAAATTCGTAGGTGATCGAATAAAACCCCACTTCCTTCCATTCTGCTAGCAAACATGCAATCTTTGGAAAATAAAATAGATGACCTATGAGGAATATTAAACTACCAATGGGACATTCAAAACTGTAATATCTCATGCTTAGTAACTGGTAAGATAGGGGGCGGCGGACTATGTATTTTTGTAAACAACAGCTGGTGCACGAAATCTAGGGAAGTCTCGAGCTATTGCTCGCCTGAGGTAGAGTATCTCATGATAAGCTGTAGACCACACTATCTACCTAGAGAGTTGTCATCTGTATTTTTCGTAGCTGTTTACATACCACCACAGACTGAGGCTGGCACTAAGACCGCACTCAATGAGCTGTATTCAATCATAGGCAAACAAGAAAACGCTCACCCAGAGGCGGCACTCCTAGCAGCAGGGGACTTTAATGCAGGGAAACTTAAATACGTTTTACAAAATTTCTATCAGCATGTTAAGTGTGCAACCAGAAGGAAAAAAACTATGGACCACCTTTACTCCACACACAGAGATGCATACAAAGCTCTCCCTCACACTCCATTTGGCAAATCTGACCATAATTATATCCTCCTGATTCCTGCTTACAAGCAAAAATTAAAGCAGGAAGCACCAGTGACTCGATCAATAAAAAAGTGGTCAGATGAAGCAGATAATAAACTACAGGACTGTTTTGCTAGCACCGACTGGAATAGGTTCCGGGATTCCTCCGATGGCATTGAGGAGTACACCACATCAGTCATTGGCTTCATCAATAAGTGCATCGATGACATCGTCCCCACAGTGACCGTACGTACATACCCCAACCAGAAGCCTTGGATTACAGGTAACATTGTTGCCGCTTTCAAGGATCGGGACTCTAACCCGGAAGAAATCCCGCTATGTCCTCCGACGAACCATCAAACATGCAAAGCGTCAATACAGGATGAAGATTGAATCGTACTACACAGGCTCTGATGCTCGTTGGATGTGGCAAGGCTTGCAAACCATTACAGACTACAAATGGAAGCACACCCGAGAGCTGCCCAGTGACATGAGTCTACCAGACAAGCTAAACTACCTCTGTGCTCGCTTCGAGGCAAATAACATTGAAACATGCATGCGAGCACCAGCTGTTCTAGAAGACTGTGTGATCACGCTCTCTGAACTGATGTGAGTAAGACCTTTAAACAGGTCAAAAATCACAAGGCCGCAGGGCCAGACGGATTACCAGGACGTGTACTGCGAGCATGCGTTGACCAACTGGCAAGTGTCTTCACTGACATTTTCAAACCTCTCCCTGTCCGAGTCTGTAATACATACATATTTTAAGCAGACAACCATAGTCCCTGTGCCCAAGAACACTAAGGTAACCTGCCTAAATGACTACCAACCCGTAGCACTCACGTCTGTAGCCATGAGGTGCTTCGAAAGGCTGGTCATGGATCACATCAACACCATTATCCCAGAAACCCTAGACCCACTCCAATTTGCATACCGCCCCAACAGATCCATAGATGATGCAATCTCTATTGCACTCCACACTGCCCTTTCCTACCTGGACAAAAGGAACACCTATGTGAGAATGCTATTCATTGACTACAGCTCAGCATTCAACACTATTGTTCCCTAAAATCTCATCAATAAGCTAAGGACCCGGGACTAAACACCTTCCTCTGCAACTGGATCCTGGACTTCCTGACGGGCCGTCCCAAGATGGTAAGGGTAGGTAACAATGGAGGCCTGATCACCGACAACGATGAGACAGCCTATAGGGTGGAGGTCAGAGACCTGGCCGTGTGGTGCCAGGACAACAACCTCTCCCTCAACGTGATCAAGACAAAGGAGATGATTGTGGACTACAGGAAAAAGTGGACAGGTCACGCCCCCATTCTCATTGATGGGGCTGTAGTGGAGCAGGTTGAGAGCTTCAAGTTCCTTGGGGTCCACATCACTAACAAACTAACATGGTCCAAGCACACCAAGACAGTCATGAAGAGGGCACGACAAAATCTATTCCCCCTCAGGAGAATGAAAAGATTTGGCATGGGTCCTCAGATCCTCAAAAGGTTAGGTTCTACAGCTGCACTATCGAGAGCATCCTGACTAGTTGTATCACTGCCTGGTATGGCAACTGCTCAGCCTCCGACCGCAAGGCTCTATAGAGGGTAGTGCGAACAGCCCAGTACATCACTGGGGCCAAGCTTCCTGCCATCCAGGACCTCTATACCAGGCGGTGTAAGAGGAAGGCCCTAAAAATTGTTGAAGACTCCAGCCACCCTAGTCATAGACTGTTCTCTCTGCTACCACACGGCAAGCAGTACCGGAGTGCCAAGTCTAAGGCTTCTAAACAGCTTCAAACCCCAAGCCATAAGACTCCTGAACATCTAATCAAAGGGCTACCCAGACTATTTGCATTGCCCCCCCGCCCCCCCCCCTCTTTTACTCCACTACTACTCTCTGTTGTCATCTATGCATAGTCACTTTAATAACTCTATCTACATGTACATATTACCTCAACTAACCAGTGCCCCCGCACATTGACTCTGTCCCGGTACCCCCCTGTATATAGTCTCGCTATTGTTATTTTACTGCTGCTCTTTAATTACTTGTTACTTTTATTTCTTATTCTTGTCTGTATTTTTTATTGCATTGTTAGTTAGTGGCTCGTAAGTAAGCATTTCACTGTAAGGTCTACTACACCTGTTGTATTCGGCGCATGTGACTAATAAAATTTGATTTGATTTGATACGTCATTGACAGAAACTCGTTGTGCATCTCGTTGTGTTCAAATCTCAAATTGTCCCTTTTCTAAATCAACAATGGACGGAGATAGGGATTTGGACTTCTGGTTCAACTTATTTCTCCATACTGGCTAATGATTATAATGGTGATTCTGATCCAATAAATGCATACATTGTGCCCCTGGCCTGAGAGAGTGGAAGTTCAATATGTAGCTAAATGTAGAAGGCTAACTTAACTAGCTAACATTGCCCATGAAAGAAAGTTAGGCTAGCGAGCAAGCATTTTAGCCATGTGGCCTTGGACAACAAAAAATGAAAGTGTGCACTGTATGACAAAGTGATAGACCGTTTCGTCAACATGAAAGATTTCACTGTATTAAATTACAGGCCACTCTATGTTAGCTAGCGGTTAGCTGATGTTTGCTAGCTATCTACAGTAACATCAACCAGTGTTTGCAGCTATTTGAATTCGAGTCAATGAGAGAAGATAGCAATGCAATGTAGTGTTCCTTAGCTGGCAAGGTGACAGAGGGTTCGTGTTTACCGTCTGAAAGGCACTCAGTGCACGTAACTAATGTGAGGTTGATCCAGTCAATCACACCATAGCGATTTCGTTTTATGTTGGCAGGGTTCACACATACAATAGCTGAATTTGCAGAAGCTAGCAAGCAAACTAAAAGCAAACATTAGCTAGCAAGCTAGCTAGTTCCTATTCCATTTATGTGGCGTCGTCAAAGATGGAATCTTTGCAATCGTCAGTTTATTCCAAGATCAGCATGCAGCTGTAGTGCTTCGAAGTCCCTGTGACAAGGTTAGCGATAAACAGAACTCCAAACTGAACAGAACTACACTCTCTTCTACCATTTTCTTAAATATCTTTAATGGTCTCGTTGCAAAAAGCTAAATTGTCGCTAGGGGACTTTGAAGCACCTGTGTGCCGATCTTGGAGTAAACTGACGATAGCAAACATTATAGCAAACACCACAGAAACTAAACTGGTGCTCGCTAGCTCTGCAAATTCAGCTATTGTGGGAAGCCAGCCAATAGAAAACAAAAACATGAACTATATTTAAATTACAAAAGGTTGCAGCATACGTTGTGTAAATGGTGATCTCATACAGCTGTCAACCCTTGTCACTGCAATCCGTTTCACATGTGCTAGCTGACCAGCTAGCTACCTTATAGATGGTGTGTGTGTGTGTGT
The DNA here is from genome assembly GCF_029448725.1 of Salvelinus fontinalis. Lineage (NCBI taxonomy): Eukaryota > Metazoa > Chordata > Actinopteri > Salmoniformes > Salmonidae > Salvelinus > Salvelinus fontinalis. Next base: position 42,749,020 of record NC_074665.1, on the reverse strand, counting down.
GTGTGTGTGTGTGTGTGTGTGTGTGTGTGTGTGTGTGTGTGTGTGTGTGTGTGTGTGTGTGTGTGTGTGTGTGTGTGTGTGTGTGTGTGTGTGTGTGTGTGTGTGTGTGTGTGTGTGTGTGTGTGTGTGTGTGTGTGTGTGTGTGTGTGTGTGTGTGTGTGTGTGTGTGTGTGTGTGTGTGTGGCCAGCCAGGTAGAAAAAATAAAATAGACGGACATCAGAGCATTATTCAGTACACCAAAGCGCAAAGTTAGAACCCTAGTAGCCTAACATCTCAAAGACTAGTTGATCAAATGTTCATAAGAAAGAAGTAAAATGCTAATGGAAATGTTTCATAATGATGTCATTAGGCAGAGCAGGCAACAGATGGCACACAGACAGCAGAGCTGGAGACAGATAGGCAGGGACAGACTGGCAGAGACAGGGAGTCTCAGGTACGTTTGTTGAGTCTTTGTTTGGCAACATTATGAAAGGTTCTCTCTTTTTTAGACTTATAAAATAGGGACATAATTGAAAAATGCCATGGATACCCCCACTCTCAACTTAAAAAAATCTTAGTTCAGTCACCAGTTTAAGGCAATGGCATTGCTGTTGTGATTAATTGTGTAGTTTTGGGTACCGGTAGTTAAGAGTATGGCAAACACCTTATTTATTTTCTAGGAAACAGACTGTGAGTCAGTGAGGGTGGTGAAAGGGCAAGAGCAAGGGACAGAGACTTCAGAGGACAGTGTCACAGCCACGGCAGGACCAGCTGTCAAACTTGTTTCCAGCAGGACCAGTATAGGGGACAGTGGCACAGCATTCTCCAGTTACCTCAGTGATGGCACAAAACCATATCAGCCACACCCACAATTTATAGAACCGCAAACTCCTGCCAACAGAGTGTTGACATTTCAAGAGAAATTGTTCACGATTTCCCCTGGCTACATTATAATTCATCAATAAAAGGAGTGTTGTGTTTTCACTGTTGCCAAGGGTTTTCAAGCCAGCCATCTTTTGGCCAAAGAGTGGATACTGCCTTCATTAGTGCAAGATTTAGGAACTGGAGAAAAAAACGTTGAAAAATTCACAGCACATCAAAACTGCCAAACCCACCTCCACTTTGTAACTGTAACAGCAAACCAGCTAAATCCAATCAGTACCCAGTTATCCAGCTCGTGGGGTAAAGAGCAGGACGCAAGGCATTGCTTGACAAATATTTTTGGTTCGGTGCGGCATGTAGTAAGACAAGGACAAGCCTTTAGAGGCCACACGGATGACAGTGGAAATTTATACCAGCTTTTGAAACTTAGGGCAGAAGAGGATGATCCCATTTTACTGAAGTGGTTAACAGAGCGTACCACAATGTACACAGGCCCCAAAGCACAGAATGAAATTCTGAACATCATGGCCAATACAGTCATTCGAGGCATTGCAGCTGAGATTAGGTCTCTTCCGATTGTACACTTTTCAGTAATTGATGATGGTACTCAAGATGTCTCTGGTGCTGAACAAGAGAGTATCTGCCTGCGTTATGTTGACCATGGCCTTGTCCCTCACGAGGAGTTTATTGGGCTATACATTGTGTCGGAGACAACAGGCGAGGGCATTGCGAAAGTGGCAACTGATGTGTTGTTGAGGCTCAATTTGCCCATGTCTGGCTTACATGAGCAGAGTTACGATGGTGCCTCAAACATAGCAGGAAAATACACAGGTGCACAGGAAATTGTGAGGAGGCAGCAGCCATTAGCCCTCTATGTGCATTGTGGAGCACACTGTGTAAATCTGATTACACAGGCTGGCTGCTCAGCCTCCCCACTGATCCAGGATTCCCTTTCTTGGGTCCATCAGTTCGGTGTCCTCTATGGCCAGTCAGGAAAGTTTAAGAGCATGTTTGAATCAATTGCCACGTCCAAAGATACACATCTGACCACCCTGAAACCCCTATGTCCAACAAGGTGGACTGTGCAGAATACTGCTATTAGATCTGCGCTAGGGCAGTATGAGCGGGTACTAAGCAGCCTAGAGGAGATGGTAAAAACTGCATCCAAGTCAGCTTCAACTGCCAGTGGCTTATTTGAGCACTTCAGTAAAGGCAAGACTATGTTGGGCCTCACACTTGCCTATGCTGTTCTTGGAGAGCTTGAGTGCCTAAACATTTCACTGCAGAAGAAAACTCAGACTGTCTCTGGTATGCAGGCTGCAGTCGAATGTGTGCGGTCATCTCTTAGGGGCACGAGAAATGACGAAAGCTACCTTGCACTGTATGAGAAAGCAACAACATTGATTGAATCCATTGAATCCATTGAGACACACTCAAGACTATTTGCTGGCAAAGCAGTGGATCACTATAGGGCAGAATTTTTTGACGTGTTGGATGGTGTGAGGTTCAGTTTGGCGAACGTTTTGACCAGGACAGTCTAAACGTCCTGCAAAAGTTGGAAAGAGCACTTCTCACGGGGGAGTTGGATGAGTCTCTAGTATCAGTACCCTGAGCTGAACATAGATTCTCTTTCAGTGCAGTTGCCTCTCTTTCGCAACAAATACCCCTGTAGCAGCAGTGGAGAGGCAGCAGAGGTCCTCAGGAGACTTCCAGTGGAGGTGCGGGGGTTGTTTGACCAAGTTGAGGTGCTGATCAGAATTTTGTTTGTGGTGCCAGTGTCTTCGTTTGAGGCTGAGAGGAGTTTCAGTGCACTCCGCAGGTTAAAGACTTGGCTACGGTTTAGCATGGGCCATGAGAGACTGAACGGCGTAGTTGTCTGTAATGTACATAAAGACAGGCTGGACAGTCTTGAGGGAAAATATCTGCCAGCAATTTGTTGGATCCATTGAAACCCGCAAACATATGTACGGTTCTTTTGTTCAGTAGTGTGTATAGTAGTGGTTCTCAACCTTTTTTGGGTACTGGAACCCCTGCATATTTTGAGGCAAGGCGGGCAAGGTTTTGAGCGGTCCTCAGAGACCTCCACCCCCTCTATATTATATGTAAAGTTACTGGAATCCTTGTGGTACTGAATATGTTTATTACACTTTTTTATTTCACGGACCCCTTGCAATTACACCAGGGATCCCTAGGAGTCCACAAACCCCTGCTTGAGAACCCCTGGTGTGTAGTATGATATTTGTTATTTTGTTTAGTAGTTTTCAGTTTTTAGTACATGACAGTACACTTACTAATTATTTATTTTATGTTATTTTATTTAAAATTGCATGCTTTGTGTGACATACTTGTCCATAGCTGTTGTTTGAAGAGTTGAGACACTGACTGAACAATAAATAAGTATTTTTGAAGGATATTTTGGTAGATTTATTTGGGTTATTCATTGAAGTAGTTATTTCGCTTTTAGAAACGGTACTTCTTTTGATCTTTTCGTTCTTGTAAAGCTATTGTAGTGCACTCAGGCCAGTGGCACATATTTAATGACTATATAAATGTATCAGAAAAAGTTAAATAAAAAGGTCAAAAACAATGTCCATTGTATTTACGAAAACTGCACCAGTACACAGTGTACTCAAGATGTCATTGCCACCTACTGGACTTTCTTGGTATAGCTGGTTGTAAATACAAATACCTGCATACATACTGGACTGATAAGGAACACTGCTATAACTATTAGTATTAGTAGTACTATAACGATTTAAACATTTGAACAAGTTGGGACAACCCTTCAGTTAACTACTAATCAATTATCCAGTAATAGTAATTATGGTTCCTCAACATACATTTAACATATTACAACGCAGGCTATGTGTTACAGCAGTACTTTTGGTGTCCCCCTCAGGAATTTCTCTTGAGAAAATGTAATGTAATTCTCCCCTCCAAAGTTGATATCAGATTTTTGAAGGTTAATCTCCGGTTTTGTGATGAAACCATGGTGTGGTTGAATTTATTCTGCCACTGTGTCTTATTGTATCTGCCTTAGGCCTATATATCACGGTCGCAAGGCATATGAACTAACAGGTTTCAGAGCAAACAACGCCATTATCACAACGCATAGGTTGTAATATGGCTTTTTTCTGGCTTGGCTTCCCCAGTGATTTTACACACTCACTGCTACTGCAGTTCACACATGCACACTCAACACACTAAGACCACTACACACACACACACACACACAGAGAGAGAGTTATATCGCTATCGATTTTATTAGTTCAATTTTGAACTAATTCCACTTTGATTCCAAAACACACATTGCAGCCTAAGGCAGTAATTGTAACCTGCCAGGACATATAATTTAGTGGCCCACAGGGAATTCAGTCGATACTGGAGGATAAATTAATTTAAATTACTGAAAAGCCCTCATAGAAAACAATGGGCAAAACACAATTCATCCCTTGAATTTACTAAATAGGACTTTAACTGACCTAAAATCTGCTATACGTTTTGAGTTGTGTAACACACATTATGACGCTGCAGTCAATTTACAATAGTATTGGCATAACGTCCCAAATGGACGAGAGTAAAAGGGCGGAGACGATTGGAACATTAGAAAACATTTACCTTGATAAGTTTGCACCTGATCTGGGCCGACACCATGTGGCTGTTCCGCAGGTTCCCCACTCGGAACATGAGACACAACTTCCCGTCCCGTTGCGAGATCCTGGCTAAACATGAGAGTCTCCGCGCGCTTCTTCGGCTGGGACATCTTGATAAACATGCAGCCGATTAGAAATGCGTCCACTATAGAACCCAGGAGAGACTGGAAGAGAAAAAGAAGAATGCCTTCCGGACACTTTTCTGTGATGTAGCGGTAACCATAGCCGATAGTAGCCTCTGTTTCAATGAAGAACAAGAAAGCGGACGGAAAGTTGTAGACGTTCGCGACGCACGGGGTGTATGACGAGTCGTGGCCTTGTGGTTTGATGTCACCACGGATGTAGGCTATTATCCACCACATAGATGCCATAACCAGCCAGGCTACCGTGTAGGTTAATATAAATATGAGTAGGTTCCACCGCCATTTCAGGTCGACTAGCGTGGTGAAAAGATCGGAGATATATCGACTTGACTCCCCGCCAAGGTTACCATGCTGGACGTTACAGCGGCCGTTCTTCTCCACAAACCGCTGGCGCTTTCTCTTCACGGGTGCAGAGACAGTCATGTCCCGTTTGGTGTTCACTACCTCGTAGTCCTCGCCAAATTTCCTGCGTATCGCAGACATAATGAGCGATTTGCGCTGAACCAAATAGGCTTTACGCAGGCTTGGCACCACTATCCAAGAGATGCAATAATATTCACTTGCTCGTCATGAGATGATCCTGCACGTAGGTTAATTAATAGTGATAACAAAAAAGATACATCACAATCCATAGATCAGTCGAATAAATACGCATTCCAGCATTTATTGACACCCCAGTCCTCGTTGGCCAACTTTTATGTAGTCCCGGGCTTCACATCGTTGTTGTGATGTGACACTATGACAGAAGCTCACTGAAAGATGCACATTATGTGTTCTTGAAAAACCCAAAACGGATCCAAGCCGACTGTCCTCCTTCCGCGCCGGAGACCACTCCATGCATCGCATGTTCTTCGGGCTCGCGCCACAAGCTGCTGCTGTCTGCTTGGACACGCGTTCAGTCAGATGATAGACCGAAGAACTGCGGCACTTTCTGACAGATGTGGCGGATAGTGTGTTTGTCGCTGTAGGGGGAGGGAAGGAGGGAGGGTGAATTTGCCTCATTGTCCAACCCAATCAGGTATAAGCAGAGAAAGTTACAGTATAGCGCCAAGGACTTATGGTTCATATTCTCCTATTTTCCCACTGTACTATCAATATAATATTTTTTACCTAGGCCTAGAGGGTTCAGTGTGTGACATTTGCACGTAACTCATTCGGACATACAACAAAACAGCTTTACTATGATACAGTAAAGCTATAATCATGTTTATTTCCAGGACCCTGACAATTTGATCCATAACTATTTAGTTCCCCCTAGTGATACGTGGTTGGAAGTGTAACTCTCAACTTGATAGGTTATAGTGAAACCTACAATTATGGAAGCAAATTGGAGACATAAGTTTACAGGCATGTAAAGGACGATTTGCACATTTAAAATATGAGTTGCACCTGTATAGCCCTAATCAGTTTTGTATTTGCAAAAAAATATTTGCTAACATGTAACTTAATTTGAGAATAAATACAACAACACTTGCAAACATGTAACTTGATAGGTGAATAAATGCTATAAGATTTGCAAGCATGCAACTCAATTTGAGAATGAATGCAACTCATGTAGGCTTGTTACGACTGATGAATCTTCTTCTGTGAATCAAAACTACATTTGCCAATGTCGAATCTGCACACTCAAGAGTTTTGTCACTATTTTTAAAACCTGTTACGGCTAGAGGTTCCGCTAGCAGAACGTTTCGACAACATCTGGTGAAATGGAAGAGCGCAAAATAAATAAAGAAATATTAGAAATATTTAACTTTCATACATTCACAAGTGCAATACACCAAATTAAAGCTTAACTTCTTGTTAATCTAGCCCCGTGTCAGATTTCAAAAAGGCTTTATGGTGAAAGCAAACCATGCGATTATCTGAGGACAGCACCCCATCAAACAAACACATGACATGATAATTCAACCCGCCAGGTGTGACACAAAACTCAGAAATAACGATATAATTCATGCCTTACCTTTGAAGATCTTTTTCTGTTGGCACTGCAATATGTCCCATAAACATCATAAATGGTCCTTTTGTTTGATAAATTCCGTCGTTATATCTCCAAAATGTCCATTTATTTGGCGCGTTTGACTCAGAAAAACACCGGTTCCAACTCGTGCAACATGACTACAAAATATTTAATAAGTTACCTGTAATCTTGATCCAAACATTTCAAACACCTTTCCTAATACAACTTTAGGTATTTTTTAACGTAAATAATCGATAAAATTTAAGACGGGATAAACTGCGCTCAATAGCGGATAAAAACAAAGTGGAGCCAGCTTTCAGATCGCGCGCCCCAACCACAACATTACACTAGACTCAAGCCTTGTTCTGAACAGCCATACTTCTTCATTACTCAAAAGAAAAACATCAACCAATTTCTAAAGACTGTTGACATCCAGTGGAAGCGACAGGAACTACAAGCAAGTGCCTTAGAAATCTAGATCTAGAAACCCATTGAAAACACTGTCACCTCAACAACAACAAAAAATCCTGGATGGTTTGCCCTCAGGGTTTCGCCTGCCAAATAAGTTATGTTAAACTCATAGACATAATTTTTCACAATTTTAGAAACTTTAGAGTGTTGTCTATCCAAATCTACCAATTATATGCATAGCCTAGCTTCTGGGCCTGAGTAGCAGGCAGTTTACTTTGGGCACATTTTTCATCCGGACGTGAAAATACTGCCCCCTATCCCAAACAGGTTATTAAGAGCTGCTCTGCAAGCAAACTGCAGCAGAGAAAAAGAAAGAGCTCTTGTGGGCAGAGCTTTTTCTTCCAACCAATCAGATGAGCTGTTGTCATTCTGGAACGTGCTTTCAAACAGGGGTCCAGGGTTCCAGTATGGAAGGACACTTTCCACTGTGTTAAACATAGATCAAATTATTTAAAATTACTGAATGATATTCACAGAATTTGAAAGCTACATGAAGGCGTTGGTGAGGGAAATGAAGGGAACAATTAAAACAAGTGTTTCCACAAAGCATAACCGCTACAAAGCTGATGTTGTTTTGAGGAGAACAGGCAAGCTCCCTGTAAAATTAAGACAAGATGGGATGGGGAAGAAGATTAGATGTTCAGTTGCTTCATCTGGCTGATGCAGTGTCAAAACGAGATGAGAGCCAACTGTTATTGAGATAGAATCTGAGAGATCTACCCCTTTTATCTTGATTAGCTTGCTAAACGTCAATGTTGAACCAATGCAATGGTGTAAATTTTATTGGCTTGCTATATGAGCTGCTTTTCCTGAAAATGTCTATCTGCTATGGCTAGTTGCTGTTGTTCAAGTGCAATGCCCATTAAATGTTACAGCCGCAACATCATGATCATGTAGTCATGCATTTGCAGACACAGCGAGGAGGAGAAAAGCCTGCTTTGGGTGAGCTACCTAGAACAACATCAACTAGCTAGCAATAATATCAGATAGACATTTTCAGGAAAAGCATGGCTAGACATAGCTATCTGTAGTAACATTATAACTTGAAACCACCACATGCACATCCTCCGTATCTGTTACATTTCATATTATGTTTTACTATATTAGTACTGTATTGCTATCTGTTTCAAGTTGTACAAATCATCAGCATGAAGAATACTGAATTCTGTTGAATTGTGAAGTGGACTGAATTCTCATTCAAATATTGTTGTGCCTCTCTTTCAGATCTGCTAAGCACACATCTGCCTCTGCTAGCCACACAACCACTGCCTCCTGCTTGGCCCTGTCCAGGGGTGACAGTAAACAGGGCCACAGTGTCTCCCAAACCCCCTTTCTCATAATTCAGATAAGACAAGTTGGCCCTAGCCCCACGGAACATAAGCTACTGCAAAATAATTACTGGGGGCAGTAATTATTTTGCAGTAGCTTATGTTCCGTGGGGCTAGGGCCAACTTGTCTTATCTGGACCCGTATTCACAAAGCGTCTTAGAGTAGGAGTGCTGATCTTGGATCTGTTTTTCCTTTAAGATCATAATTAATCAAATTATATTGACTAGTGGGACCTGACCCTAGATCAGCGCTCCTACTCTTGTGGCGTATTTCCATATTGGATTTACCCCAGTGCTTTACCCAAAAGGCTCAGACTTTTCGGGTTTCCATCTACTGGGCCAGCACCTGTGTCTCACTGGGCCATGGCTCCGGCGGACCTGCTCTCATTTGGAGCCAAAGCCAGGCCACTGGAACTTTTCAGCCAGCATTTACATAACTATGGCTAACTGTGAATTTTAACACCTCACAATGCAACCGTTTTGATTATGTAGAGGTTGTTGATTCTGCTCTTCACAAGTCCTCACTGTCAGTCCTAGCTATGGAAACTCAGTTTCGCTAGTATAACATTAGGGTGTATACACTAGTGTAACACTGGTATTACAGTCGAAAAGCAACATTGGATGCTTTGAATATGTGCCCTGGTGTAATGTGGTTAAACTATGTAAAGGCAATGCTAGCAAATACTAACTGAGTGTATGTAAACTTCTGACCCACTGGGAATATGATGAAAGAAATGAAAGCTGAAATAAATAATTCTCTCTGCTATTATTCTGGCATTTCACAGTCTTAAAATAATGTGGTGATCCTAACTGACCTAAGACAGGGAATTTTTACGAGGATTAAATGTCAGGAATTGTGAAAAACTGAGTTTAAATGTATTTGGCAAAGGTGTATGTAAACTTCCGATTTCAACTGTATGCATGGCTTCACCCACCTCTGCACACAAGTGGAAGTAGCAAAGTAGGATGGTGGACTCGGAGTGGGTGATAAGGAAAATTATTAACACCTGGAACAGGAACCCAAACATGTAGTACATATGGTGGAATTTTTGTTGTTGTTGAAAATACTCAACAATCAAGCAAATGCAGTTTCCTTGCTCAGTGGCTGAGTGACCTTAGTTCAAATAAATTATTAAGTATTTACTTATTAGTTAGATTGTAAATGTTAATTACACATTAATAATCAATTAATTACTTATTTTCTTTTGGAATCATTATACAAGCACCACTAGGCAAATTCATGCTCCTGGTTGAGAGCCTTGTTCTTACCAGATGTTGTTGAGGATGAAAATTAGCTGGATGAAGATGCAACCAAAGGGCATGATGCCCCCCTTGACGATGCCGGGCATGGGCTGGGTGAAGAAGGAATGTTCATGGATCTGCCTGGAGCACAGAGTAGCATAGAAACTCATCAAGACACTGTTAGACCTTTGTAAGTGTGCTATGTTTTCTATGATTGTTATACCAGTGTGAAATAGATTGCAAACACAGAAGGGAAATGTACACAATGTAAGATGACCCGAAATTGCTATTCATACAGACAGTGTGATTGATAGCTGAAACTCACAGGCCTCTGCCCAATAAGTTGAGGTGCACGGAGATGCCAAACCACAAAGCGAAGATGGCCACTAGTGTGCCGAAAGGGATAACTGCCACGAAGCCTTCCAACCACAGGATCAGGTTAATCATGAGAGAGAGGGAGAGAAAATGGGTGGGTGAGGGGCGGGACGGGACAGTGAATATCTCACTGGGGAGAATGCCTAATATCACATATTACATCAGGGCCCATATTCACAAAGCATCCAATGCTGCTTTTCGACTATACACCCTTATGTTATACTAAACTAGGGACATTTTGTTTCCATAGCTAGGACTGACAGTGAAGACTTGTGAAGAGCAGAATCAACAACCTCTGCATAATCAAAACAGTTTCTTTGTGAGAGGGTGTTAAAGTTCACAGTTAGCATTGTTATGTAAATGCCAGCTGAAAAGTACCAGTGGCCTGGCTTTGGCCCCAAGTGAGAGCAGGTCTGCTGGAGCCATGGGAGCATGCCTAAGGCCACACATTACACAGGGCCCATATTCACAATGCATCCAATGCTGCTTATCGACTGTAGCACCATTGTTACACTAGTGTATACACCCTTATGTTATACTAGGGAAATTGTATTTCCATAGCTAGGACTGATAGTGAGGACTTGAAAAGAGCAGAATCAACAACCTCTGCATAATCAAAACAGTTGCTTTGTGAGAAGGTGTTAAAGTTCACAGTTAGCTATAGTTATGTAAATGCCAGCTGAAAAGTACCAGTGGCCTGGCTTTGGCCCCAAGTTACTGGGGGACTGAGACAGGGGGGTTGGGAGACACTGTGACCCCATTCAATGTCACCCCTAGACAGACCAAGCAGGAGGGAGCTTACCCAACCACTCTAAGGTAGTGGTTGTGTGGCTAGCAGAGGCAGAGCTGTGATCTGAAAGAGACACACAACAATATTTGAATGAGAATTCAGACCACTTGACAATTCAACAGAATTCCGTATTCTTCATGCTATTGATTTGTGCAACTTGAGACAGATAGCAATACAGTACAAATATATTAAAACATATTGATGGCACCAACAGAGAAACTATTATTTCATTTTTTTAATGTATTATTTCTAACATTGTTACCCCAGGAAATCTTAAGTCTTATTACATACATCCAGGAAGAACTTTTGGACATAAGAGCGACGTCAACTTACCAACATTACGACCAGGAATATGACTTTCCCGAAGTGGATTCTCTGTTTGGACCACCACCCAGGACAATGGATCTAATCCCAGAAGCACCGCAGAAGGGGCAGACGGAGCGGCCTCCTGGTCAGACTCCGTAGACATACACATCGCCCACCGCTCCTGAGTATACTACTCGCCAATGTACAGTCTCTTGACAACAAGGTAGACATAATTCGAGCAAGGGTTGCCTTCCAGAGAGACACCAGAGATTGTAACATTCTCTGTTTCACGGAAACATGGCTCTCTCGGGTTATGTTGTCGGAATCGGTTAAGTCACCAGGCTTCTCCATGCATCCCCCCGACAGAGATAAACCCCTCTCTGGGAAGAGGAAGGGCGGGGGTATATGTTTCGTGATTAATGACTCATGGTGTAATCATAACAACATACAGGAACTCAAGTCCTTCTGCTCACCGACCTAGAATTCCTTACAATCAAATGCCGGCCATATTACCTCCCAAGAGAATTCTCGCCAGTTATCGTCACAGCTGTGTACATTCCCCCTCAAGCAGACACCAAGACGGCTCTCGAGGAACTTCACTGGACTCTATTGAAACTGGAAACCACATATCCTGAGGCTGCATTTATTGTAGCTGGGGATTTTAACAAAGCAAATTTGAGAACAAGGCTACCTACATTTACATTTACATTTAAGTCATTTAGCAGACGCTCTTATCCAGAGCGACTTACAAATTGGAACGTTCATACATATTTATCCTGGTCCCCCCGTGGGGAATGAACCCACAACCCTGGCGTTGCAAGCGCCATGCTCTACCAACTGAGCCACACGGGACCAATTCTATAGGCATATTGATTGCACTACGCGCAGGGTAATACACACGATCACAGCTACTCTAACTTCCGCGATGCATACAAAGCCTTCCCCCGCCCTCCCTTCAGCAAATCCAACCACGACACCATTGCTCCTACCGTTTTATAGGCAGAAACTCAATCAGGATGTACCAGTGACTAGAACTATTCAACGCTGGTCTAACCAATCGGAATCCACGCTTCAAGATTGTTTTGATCACGCGGACTAGGATATGTTCCGGTCAGCCTCAAAGAACAACATCGATCTATACGCTGACTTGGTGTGTGAGTTTATAAGGAAGTGCATTGGAGATATTGTACCCACTGTCACTATTAAAACCTACCCTAACCAGATCCCGTAGATGGATAGCGGAATTCGCACAAAACTGAAAGCGCGAACCACCACATTTCACCATGGAAAGAGGTCTGGGAATAGGGCTGAATATAAACAGTGTAGTTATTCCCTCCGCAAGTCAATCAAACCAGCGAAATGCCGGTACAGGAACAAAGTGGACTCGCAATTCAACGGCTCAGACATGAAACGTATGTGGCAGGGTCTACAGGAAATCACGGACTACAAAAAGAAAACCAGCCATGTCACGGACACTGACGTCATGCTTCCAGACAAACTAAACACCTTCCTTGGCCGCTTTGAGGATAATACATCGCCACCGTCGCGGCCCGCTAACAAGGACTACGTCCCCCCCTCTTCTTCTCCGTGGCCGATGTGAGTAAAATATTTTAACGTGTTAACCCTCGCAAGGCTGCTGTCCCAGACGGCATCCCTAGCCGTGTCCTCAGAGCATACGCAGACCAGCTGGCTGGTGTGTTTACGGACATATTCAATCGCTCCCTATCACAGTATGCTGTCCTAACATGCCTCGAGATAGCCACCATTGTTCCTGTACCCAAGAAGGTAAAGATAACTGAACTAAATGACTACCGGCCCGTAGCATTCACTTCTGTCATCATGAAGTGCTGTGAGAGACTAGTCAAGGATCATATCACCTCAACCTTATCGGCCACCCTAGACCCACTTCAGTTTGCATACCACCCCAACAGGTCCACATACGATTCAATCGCCATCACACTGGACATTGCCCTATCCCATCTGGGCAAGAGGAACACCTATGTAAGAATGCTGTTCATTGACTACAGCTCAGCATTCAACACCATAGTACCCTCCAAACTCAACATCAAGCTGGAGGCCCTGGGTCTCAACCCCGACCTGTGCAATTGGATCCTAGACTTCCTGATGGGCTGCCCAAGGTAGTGATGGTAGGAAACAGCATCTCCACTTCGCTGACCCTCAACACTGAGGCCCCACAAGGGTGCGTGCTCAGCCCCTTCCTGTACTCCCTGTTCACCCACGATTGCGTGGCCATGCACGCCTCCATCTCAACTATCAAGTTTGCAGACGACACAACAGTAGTGGGCTTGATTACCAACAGCGACGAGACAGCCTACAGGGAGGAGGTGAGGGCACTCGGAGTGTGATGTCAGGAAAACAACCTCTCACTCAACGTCAATAAAACAAAGGAGATGATTGTGGACTTCAGGAAACAGCAGAGGGAGCACCCCCTATCCACATCGAAGGGACAGCAGTGAAGAAGGTGGAAAGTTTCAAATTCCTCTGTGTACACATCACAGACAAACTGAAATTGTCCACCCACACAGAGTGCGATGAAGAAGGTGCAAATGATGTCATGGCTTTAAAAGCCATGCGTACTATTAGGCTAATTGACTTCATTTGAGTCAATTGGAGGTGTATTGGAGGTCAATTGGAGGTGTACCGGGGGATGTATTTCAAGGCCTACCTTCAAACTCAGTGCCTCTTTGCTTGTAGACCTCTACAAGTCTGGTTCATCCTTGAGAGCAATTTCCAAATGCCTGAGGTACCACGTTCATCTGTACAAACAATAGTACGCAAGTTTAAACACCTTGGGACCATGCAGCCGTAATACTGCTCAGGAAGAAGACGCGTTCTGTCTCTTAGAGATGAACGTACTTTGGTGTGAAAAGTGCAAATCAACCCCAGAACAACAGCAAAGAAGACACCACTGCTCCAAAACTGCCATAAAAGAAGTCAGACCGAGGTTTGCAACTGCACATGGGGACAAAGATCGTGCTTTTTGGAGAAATGTCCTCTGGTCTGATGAAACAAAAACCGTCGTTAACAACCATCGTTATGTTTGGAGGAAAAAGGGGGAGGCTTGCAAGCCGAAGAACACCATCCCAACCGTGAAGCACGGGGGTGGCAGCATCATGTTGTGGGGGTGCGATGCTGCAAGAGGAACTGGTGCACTTCACAAAATAGATGGCATCATGAGGGAGGAAAATTATGTTTATATATTGAAGCAACATCTCAAGACATCAGTCAGGAAGTTAAATCTTGGTCGCAAATGGGTCTTCCAAATGGACAATGACCCCAAGCATACTTCCAAAGTTGTGGCAAAATGGCTTAAGGACAACAAAGTCAAGGTATTGGAGTGGCCATCACAATGCCCTGACCACAATCCTGTAGAAAATTTGTGGGCAGAACTGAAAAAGCAAGGAGACCTTCAAACTTGACTCAGTTACATCAGCTCTGTCAGGAGGAATGGGCCAAAATTCACCCAACTTATTGTGGGAAGCTTGTGGAAGGCTACCCAAAACGTTTGGCCCAAGTTAAACAATGTAAAGGCAATGCTACCAAATACTAATTGAGTGTATGTAAACTTCTGACCCACTGGGAATGTGATGAAAGAAATAAAAGCTGAAATAAATCATTCTCTCTACTATTATTCTGACATTTGACATTCTTAAAATAAAGTGGTGATCCTAACTGACCTCAGCCAGTGTCACGACTTCCGCTGAAGTCGGTTCCTCTCCTTGTTCGGGCGGCGTTCGGCGGTCGACGTCACCGGTCTTCTAGCCATCGCCAATCCATCTTTCATTTTCCATTTGTTTTGTCTTGTTTTCCCGCACACCTGGTTTACATTCCCTCATTACTTGATGTGCATATAACCCTCTGTTCCCCCATGTCTGTGTGTGGAATTGTTTGTTGTAAAGTGTATGTGCACTTCAGACTGATTTGCGACGGGTTATTTCAACCCGTATTTTGTTGTTCGGGGTGCAGTTTGTTTTGCCGCATTAAACTGCTACGGTTGTTACCCATTTCTGCTCTCCTGCGCCTGACTTCCCTGAAGCCAGTTACGCACCTCTTACAGCCAGGGAATTTTTACTAGGATTAAATGTCAGGAATTGTGAAGAAAAAAAAGTTTATATGTATTTGGTTGAGGTGCATGTAGACTTCTGACTTCAACTGTATATACTGTATTTTATACCATCTATTGCACCTTGCCAATGCCTCTCGGCCATCGCTCATCCATATATTTATATGTACATATTCTCATTCACCCCTTTAGATTTGTGTTTATTAGGTAGTTGTTGGGAAATTAGATTACTTATTAGATATCACTGCACTGTCGGGAACGAGAAGCACAAGCATTTCGCTACACTCGCATTAACATCTGCTAACCATGTGTATGTGACCAATACAATACAATTTGATTTGATAATATGGAATGTAACAAAGATACAGATGATGTGCATGTGGTGGTTTCAAGTAATAATGTTACTACAGATAGCTATGTCTAGCCATGCTTTTCCTGAAAATGTCTATCTGATATTATAGCTAGCTAGTTGATGTTGTTCTAGGTAGCTCACCCAAAGCAGGCTTTTCTCCTCCTCGCTGGTCTGCAGATGCATGACTACATGATCATGATGTTGTATCTGTAACATTTAAAAAACATTGCACTAGCGCAACAACTAGCTTGCTGTATCAGATAGACATTTTCAGGAAAAACAGCTCCTATAGCAAGCCAATAAAATATATATCCTTGCATTGGTTCGACATTGACATCTGGCAAGCTAATCAAGATATAATCTGAGATCTCACCTTTTTATCTCTATAGCAGTTATCTCGTCTGGGCACTACATCTGCCAGATGAAGCAATTGAACATCTAATCTTCTTCCCCATCCCCTCTTGTCTTGATTCTACAGGGAGCTCGCCTGTTCTCCTCAAAACATTATTAGCAAGCTTGCTAACTTCAGCCATCTTGAGCAGAGATCTCAGCTTTCTAACTAGCAAAGCCAACCAACTACTTTACACACCAAATATACAGAGAGCAAGCAATTATTTTCTAAACTAATGTTAGTCTTAACCAAATTACAAGTACATAGCGAGACCTATTGCTCTGTTACACAACGTAAGAACCACTAGATACAGGCTAACCAGAAAGTTCTAATGCTAGCTCGTTAACCAGCCATGTAATTTCAATTGAAAAGAGCCTAGCTAGCTAGCTAGCATCAGCTTTGTAACGGTTTTGAAACACAATTTTTATTCTTCCCATCATTTTCCTCACAAACACCTTGCTGTAGTTTTGTAATTTTAACTAATTTGATCCATATTTAGCGAAGTCGAAAGCATGCTTCCAGACCGGAACCTTGGACCCCTGTTTGAAAGCACATTCCAGAAGGACAATACCTCAGCTGATTGGTCAGAAGAAAAAGCCCTACCCACCAGAGCTGTCCTATTTTTCTCTGCTTCTTCTTCTTCTTCTTTGGTATTGTCATGGAAATTTTACACATGTGACACTCGAAGTCAATCTTAAATGAATAATTGTTTATTACCAGCAAGCTGGAGAAGTCACAATCAAATTTGGATGCATAAAGTACCGGTCGGAAGTCAGCTCTCCCGGGGCCGTCCCGTTAGATTTCTTATACACTGGTTACAGACACGTTACATAGTTCAGAGGGTTGGTTCCGGCACCGTCTTCTATCTTAACCTACAGAACATGTTCTGGACATTCTGCCAGATGGTCGTCGCTCCCCCCTCATATCTTCACCTAGCACAGGCAGGAACCAAGGATTATTTATGACACAAAAGACAAGATGAACATTTTCAAGGCTGTCTCTCCACAATGTAAAGGTAAGCATTAAATATTTGCTTCTATCAAAAGGTTCTATACTTCTATTATAGTAACATGTAAAACCAGACACTTCATAATTTCAAACCCTTCATTCTGGGTGATACAATCTAATTAGTATGGTAATACTATCATCATAATAAAGGTTATACTTATATTAATGGGAGTGCATTTATCAAAAATACACACACATGCACAGCATGTTAAATAACACAATTAGGCAAACTAAGCAAAAAACACGGTGCAGCCCATTTGGCAATTTGGGATCCCCAACTTCCAAACAGTGATTCCAACCAAGTTGCAGGCTTCCACTGGTTGTGGGGAATTATTCTTAGCAACAGTGGCAATGTATTCGGCGAGATCAGTCATATTAGAAGAGTGATCTGGGACAAAAGTACAACATTCATCACCAATGATTGCACAAGTGCCCCCTCGACCACCCGAAAGATAGTCAAGAGTCTCTCTGTTTTGCACAGCCAATTTACACAATTCTTATAGCATTGCCAATTTCCTCTACGTCTCAAGAGGTCTCCCGAATTTGGTCTAGGGCACATTGTTGGTCATAGTCTTAAAATGATTTTTTTCATATCAATGCTATAGTAAAGTTCACCACTTAACCGGACTCAACCCAGGGGCCAGCAGGCTTCCTCTTCCACGATGACCATCTACTTCTGGGCAGCTACTCCGGACTGGCGTTGGTCCCTTTCTCTCAGGATTCCTTCTACTTTGCCTCCGGCCACAAATACATTTGCACATAAATCATTCCATCTAACCCATAACACATTAATTGCTCCACTTATATAGTTAAAAACATACTAAAAACTTGCTAAGTCAATTAGTCAGTTACAAAAAATGTGTCAGTTTCCAACAATCCCTCATCTGGAACAATGATCACTCACATGTTCCACACGACCTAGAAACTATGTTGACTTTCACAGGGAAGAGAGAGAACACATGTTATAACAGTTTCACACCAACCTTGATAAGAATGAGATTGGGGCAAGGTTAGCCAAAGCTACAATCTAGTGGCTCTCCTCCCATTTTAGTAGCATCGTTTTGTCTCTCGAAGCCTCGCCTTTCCAAATCATAATTAGAACTATTGATAAGTTATCCAACCCAAATTTAGAATGACAGTCCTTAGTGCTTCACGTTGGGTCTCTCACTTCGAATTTTAAGACCCTCAATTTAGCACACATCGATTCTGGCAGAATGTAGATTTACATTGACATACAGTACTTTTCTCATCACGGGCCCCATTTGCAGGGTTGGGTATGTTACTTTCAAAATGTAATCCGTTACAGTTACTAGTTACTTGTCTAAAATTGTAATCAGTAACAACTTTTGGGTTAACCGAACTAGTAACATTATCTGATTACAA